>NC_041382.1:163168570-163219271 GCF_002162155.2 Triticum dicoccoides
GGGGAGGGTAGCCGCAGATCAAGGGAGTGGGGGATTAGGGGGGATTAGGGACGGGTTCGAGGGGGTGGGGGCTAGGAACGGGATCAAGGGGATGCGGGTCTGGTAACGGATCATGGGTGCACGGGTTCGGTGAGTTCGAAAACATCCAGTCGGGCCCTTATAGGGCCGACTGTGATCCAAATAACTATTTTGATCCTGGGATCAAATAGTGCTACTCTATACACACACACACACACACACACACACTATTCTAATCCCAGGATTAGAATAGTTATTTGGATCACAGCAGCCCCTATCCCGAACTTCTGAACTGCCGCCGGCCTCGACAGGATACACTGGATCCCGAGGCCACCTGATCCTGATCCCGACCCCGAGCCGCCCCAGCCCCCTCCTCCCCTCGATCCCCCGACATCCCCCCGTGGTCGCGCCGATCTTCGTCGGATCCGTCGCCTCCCCCACCCTCGTCTCCAGCTCCTGGCCGACCGGATCCACCGCCTCCCCTCCGTCTCCAGAGCTTGGTCGACCGGATCCGCCGCCACCCCTCCGTCCCACCTCCTGGTCGACCATCGCGCGGGCGAGCGAGCAACGGAGGACGCCGGCGCGAGGGAGCCCGCGTCGCCTGGACGCGGCGAAGCCGCCATGGACTTCCGGAAGCCGCATCCTCCTTCCATCCTCACCTCCCGACGCCTTGGCAGAGTATATGATGGCCCCGACGGAAGCTACGGCGAATGACGCGGCCAACGGAGCAACTCCGTGGCGGAGGTAGCATCGGCGGCGCCTCCAAATCCAGCAACGGTACATGAACTTCCTCCCACTTGCCGCCTTCTTCTTTAATCTTCCCTTGCCTGACCTTCTTACTTCGTGTAGATGAACTTCACGCCCTATGCAAGACATGGGTTGTTGTGCGGTTCCTCTACTACCTCTCCGACAAATTGCTCACAAGGTGGCCTATCAGCTGCTGGAAAAAGGTTGGCTGAACTTCTAGCCAGGGTATGGTTGAACTTCTTCCTTCTGTTTGTTATTTTCTTATAGCCACATGAAGTTCAGGTGGTGTGTGAGCATCAGTCCAGGATACAAAAGCTTTTTTAAAATCTGCGTACTTACAGCCATGTGAAGTTCAGGTAGTTTGTGAGCCTCAGTCCAGGCTACAAACAGTAGAAAATCTGCCTGCATTCACATGTGAAAAGACATGTGAAGTTCAACTATTTAGTGTGCTAGAGTTTAGGTTGGTATGTAATTGTTGTGTACAAAAAATAAAAGGAAAATAGAACATGAATGTGATCACATGAAGGCCAGGTTGTTATGCACTAGTGGTTCAACCATTCAAACTCATGAAGGTTCAGGTTTTTTAACTGTAGACAGTATTTCCCCTATGCAAAACAAGAAGTTCAGGTTGTGGAGAGTGCTCAGTTCAGGTACATATAAGTAATCAAATAGTGTAGAATTAACAGAATGTGAGGTTCATTCCGTGAAGGGTGCTCAGTTCAGGTACAAAAGTATTGGCAGATCCTCAGCTCAGTTAAGAGTGTGATGCCTGTCCAAGGGGAAAAATATGTACATGAACACCACTTTTATAATAGAAGTTCAGGCTGTGAATAATGCTCAGTTCAATTACAAAGGTATAGACAAATGTAACTTGTGTGCTAATAGACAATTTTTTCATTTATGTCAGCAAGACGAGAGACGCATGAAGAAGCTTAGAAGTTCCCAGCAGCAAGTACACAATCCTAAGCCTATACGCGTTGCACCACCCCCTCAATGGGTCACACCTCAAACGCACCAACAACATTACCAACCTGCTCCAAACCAAAAATGGATGACACCCGAAACACATGGAGACTTCCAAGATGCTGGGTCGCAACCCTATCCGCACAACTTTGCGCCTCCACCTAATTGGGTGACGCCGGAAATCCCACGCGGATTCTTTATATCCACCAGCAGACTCCCAAGCACGCTGATGGAGGAGGGGGTTAGCTCAAGTCCTGCGTGTAACTCTGGAGGTTATCCTAGTGTGCCTCATCAATGCCAAAGAGAAGCAACTAAACTGGATCCCAGGACAAATCCAATAGGAATACACATGTAAGTGCATCTAGTGCCACCCCTAGTTGGTTTTGGAGTATTGACGACAAACCTAGTTGAGGGACTAATGTGTTTGTGAGAATTGCAGGATAACACAGGTAGAAGTCCCTCATTGATTCGGTTTTCCTACCAGAGATGACCCCTAAAAATGTATGAAGACATTGAAGTCAAAGGTGGTATATGAAGATATTCACATTGAAGACTATGACAAGAGAAGACACCACATGAAGCCTATGGAGCTCGAAGACTTAGATCTTTCGTAGTTCTCCTTCTTTTGTGTTGAGTCATAGGAACCACCGTACTGTTAAGTGGGGTCCAAGAGAACCAGTCAGAATGACTGAAGTGATGCCTAACCAAAACCTATGTCTTTGAGTGAAGACTATGAGAGCGAATCTTGTCCAGAGTCGGACAAGTCAGCTTTGCTTGCAGCCCAAGTAAAGTTGCCGTGTGAGTTTGAAATTTGACCGTTGGAACACGTGTCAGTTCCTTAGTGACCCAGGGTCATTTCGGACAAATCAGGTTGGGTTGCCAAGTGGCTATAAATAGCCCACCCCCTACAACCATAAACGGTTGGCTGCTCAGATTGAGAGTACGGCTTTTGTCGTTTGAGAGCAACCCACCTCGAAGCCTTTGAGAGAGAATTCCTTGCGAGGATAAAGCCCTAACCACCCAGAGCCAAAGAGAATTGGGCATCACTTAAGTCTTATTGTCTGTGTGATCTGAAGACTTATTACACTTGAGGACTGTGCATCCTCCAGCCGGTTAGGCGTTGCATTCTGAGCATCCAAGAGACATTGTGGATTGCCGGTGAACGAAGTCTGTGAAGGTTTGGGAGTCTACCTTGAAGACTTACTAGAGTGATTGGGCGAGGTCTGTGTGACCTTAGCTCAAGGGGAATACGATGAGGACTGGGTGTCCTGAGCTGCATGTTCAGGACTGGGTGTCCGAAACTGTGTGTCCTAAGGTTTAAATACCTAGCCGCCCCAACCAGACGTACAGTTGTCATAGCAACTGGAACTGGTCCAACAAATCATTGTCTTCAACGAGTCACTGGTTTCATCTTCCCTTCCCTTTACTTACTGTTACTCCTTGTGAAGTCATTGTATGTTTGCACTATCTTTTGTCTTCACTGAGTGACTGCGTGTTCTGTCTGGCTTCACAATATCTTCCTACCTGATCCTTACTACATTGCTGCTATTAGTCATTGTGCTTTCACTCTATTGAATACTTGACTATGGCTTTCCTAGTGTAGTCTACCTTCCGCTGCAGGGTATTAGGTTTATTTCTATCGTTTGTCTTCATAACTCCCACGTTTTGAAGACTTTCATAAAAATCGCCTATTCACTCCCCCTCTAGTCGATATAACGCACTTTCAATTGGTATCAAAGCAAGGTGCTCCCTTGTTCTGTGTGATTCGGTTTAACCACCTAGAGTTTTAGCTATGTCGACTGCAGGGATAATTAAAGTCTCTGCTGCGTGCCCCGTCTTCGATGGAACTGAATATCCCTACTGGAAGAATAAGATGCGCATGCATCTTGAAGCCATTGATGTCGACCTATGGTATGTCGTCGAAAACGGCGTTCCCGAGGCTGGAGAAGGTGTCACTGCTGCTGATGTTAAGAAATTTGTTCAACTGGACTCTACTGCCAAGAATATCATCTGTGGTCACCTGACCAAAGGACAGTATGGCCGTGTGAGTGCTTTGAAGACATCTAAGCTGGTCTGGGACTGGCTCTCCAAGGTCAATGAAGGCATCTCAACCCAGAGAGATCAGAGAATCAGTGTCCTTCGCAACCTCTTCAACCGCTTCAAGCAAAATGACAATGAGAATGTCCAGCACACATTTGACCGACTCACTGACATCACAAATGAGCTTCAAGCCCTCGGCGCTACTGAGATCACCAAACATGAAGTCGTCAAGACACTACTGGGATCACTTGATAGTTAGTTTGACATCCTAGCCCTGATGATTCAAGAACGTCCTGATTTCAAGACACTCGATCCATCTAACATACTTGAGAGGCTCAACACACATGAGTTTCAACTTTCTGAGAAAAGAGATATCTACGGTCCAAACTATGGGCGAACTTGTGCCTTGAAGGCAAAAACATCTCCTTATCTGAAGAAGAATCTGACAGCAGTTCTGATGATCCCGAAGACATTGGAAGGGAACTTGCTATGCTTGTGAAGAAGTTCCAAAAATTCACCAAGAAGAAAGGTCTCAGAAAGTCTTCCCGATCAAGCTCAAGGAATGATGAAGCTTCTGCTCATGACTACAAGAAGAAAACATGTCACAAGTGCAAGAAACTTGGCCACTTCATCTCTGAGTGTCCACAGTGGGACAATGAGAACAAAAAGAAGAAGAAGAGCAAGGAATATGACTCTGATGACAAGAAGAAGAAGAAATACTCAAAGTCTTCTTCCAAGTCTTCCTCAAAGTCTTCATCACACAAGAAGAGCTCATCTGGCAAGGCACATGCGTTTGTTGGCAAGGAAATGGATTCAGAGGAGGAGTCCGCTTCTGAGGAGGCGGAGGTGGAGTCTGAGGAGGAGTCCGATTCAGGCGTCGCAAGTCTGGCTACCACATATGTTGCCAAGTCCATCTTCAATACTGAAGACAATGACCTCGTCACCGACACTGATGCAAATGACAAGGACTACTCCGCTTCTACCTACTGCTTCATGGCACGCGGTGCCAAGGTAAACACATGCACTACTCACTATCAAACATCTAGTGACGATGACTCTGATTGTGATTCAAAACCCAGCTACAAAACACTTGCTAAAATTGCAACTGAACAACAGAAAGCTATGGAACATATTCAAAAACTGTTAGACAGAAGCGATGATCTGTTAGGTGCTGAAATGACTCGATCTGAATCCTTAATTGAAGACATAAAAATCTTCATGTTAAGTATCAGGAACTTGAAAGTCATCATGAAACTCTCTCAACAACTCATGAAAAGCTTTCCTATGATTATCTTCAAAGGAAACAAGATCTTGAGAAATTGAGAGCGGTTCATGAAGATCTTCAAAAGGAAAACGAGTCACTTCACGCCAAATAGATCAGTCCCGCTCAGGAAGGATTTGAACCACCATGTCTTAAATGCATTGAGCGTGATAATGCTACTTCTATTGCTGAATGTTCTACTGCTACTACTGTTGCAATATCTTCAACTGTTGATGTGGTAACTAACCCCTTTGCTGACGATACCACTGCTATTGCTGATGAGAATGCTAGGTTGAAGACATTGCTTGAAACAGGGATGTACAAAAGTCTTAAAGGGCATCAGACACTATGTGATGTCCTCAAAAAGCACATACTGAACCGAAACCCGAGGAAAGAGGGTGTTGGGTTCGTAAGGAAAATGAATGCTGATGGCTCTTACTGGAAACCTGAGCAGTACCCCAAAACCATGTGGGTTGCTGCAAAGGAACCTTCAGCAGACCCATCCAATCTATCTGGCTTCACTTATGCTAACCCCATTATCATTGATGAATCCTTTGATGCAAACTATATACTGTTTAAGAATCAGAATGGTGAAGTGTTTGCCAGGTACATTGGCACTAACTGCAGGAATGGACCGCCTATGAAGAAGATCTGGGTTCCAAAAAGGTGTCTGGAGAATCTTCCTGTGAATGTCATCATGACACCTCACGTGAAGAAGACAAACCTCAGACCAAAGGCTTCATACGGTCCAAAGGCTTCATACAGATAGAGGACTCACCTGAGTCGCACTAACGCAAATGTTTTGCAGGGAAATCATACTCAGGCATATGAATATGAGAGCGGTTCATCAAACCGCCATGTTCATAAGACCAAGAACTATTCGGCTTATTCTTATGAGTACTATTGTCCGCCTGCAAGACTGTTTGCTAGGGCTCCAAAGCCAAAATTCTCATATGCTGCACTTAGACTTATTGCTTCTCAGCCACCCTTGAATATGTGGGTGGCTAAGAAAGCTTAACTCTCTTTTGCAGGGAAAGGTCTCCAGCAGAAAACCAAAATCGTCTGACACCATTGCTGGGGACCTTAAACATCTTGTAGGGCGCAAGATCAAATGCCCGAATGGTCTTACTATGTACTTTGTTCCTGAATCGCTTGCTACTCTCCCTATTAGTCCTAATCTGGATCTAAGCTTTCATAACCCATTGGTTCGTCAAATGTTTTTGCTTCACAATGCTCTTGGTGAAGCCTATCCCCCTAACTGCACTGTAGGGTACGACATCAGCGTCTTCAGAATGGATTATTGATAGTGGGTGTACAAATCACATGACTGGCAAAAGAAGTCTTCTTATGGACTCAACCTTACGTCCATCCGACAAGAGCCACATCACATTTGCTGACACTGGTAAAAGTAAGGTATTGGGTCTAGGTAGAGTTGCAATCTCAAGGGATCAACACATGGATAAAGTCATGCTTGTTGAATCCCTTGGCTTCAACTTAATGTCTGTCTCAATGCTTTGCGATTTGAACATGATCGTAATATTTGGAAAATATCGTTGCCTTGTACTAATGGAATCTGACAAGTCTCTAGTGTTTGAAGGGTATCGAAAAGATGATCTGTATGTAGTAGATTTCTCAGCAGGACCACAGCTTGCCGTATGTCTTCTAGCAAAAGCTTCAGAATGCTGGCTCTGGCATCGGAGGCTTGGGCATGCTGGCATGAGGAACCTCCACACCCTGGCAAATAAGAAGCATGTCATAGGCATCGAGGGTGTCAAGTTCAAGAAAGATCACTTATGTGGTGCCTGTGAAGTAGGGAAGATGACGAGGGCCAAACATGCCTCGAAGACAATCATGACCACTACTCGACCCTTCGAACTGCTTCACATGGATCTTTTTGGTCCCACTCATTACTCAACTCTTACTACTACTGCTTGCCTCTATGGCTTCGTTATTGTTGATGATTATTCTAGATACACTTGGGTGCACATAATCCTTTACAAGACTGAAGTGCATGATGTCTTCAGACGCTTCGCAAATCGAGCTATGAACAATTATGGCGCCAAGATAAAGCACATCAGAAGTGACAATGGCACTGAATTCAAGAACACTGGCCTTGATACATATCTTGATACCTTGGGCATCACACATGAATTCTCAGCCCCGTACACGCCACAGCAGAATGGCATCGTCGAATGCAAGAACAGAACACTCATTGAGATGGCCAGAACGATGCTAGATGAATACAAGACCCCAAGAAAATTCTAGCCTGAAGCCATTGATACTGCATGCCATACAATCAATCGTGTTTATCTTCACAAGCTTCTGAACAAGACATCTTATGAGCTCCTTACTGGCAAGAAGCCAAATGTCAGTTACTTCAGAGTATTTGGCTCAAGGTGCTGGATCAAGGACCCACATCACACCTCAAAGTTTGCACCAAAAGCACATGAGGGTTTTATGCTTGGATATGGAAAGGATTCACACTCCTACAGAGTCTTCAATCTCTTTCATTACAAAGTGGTTGAAACAGTGGATGTGCGGTTCGATGAGACCAACGGTTCACAAAGAGAGCAACTGCCAAATGTGCTAGATGAAGTTCCATCTAGTGAATCAATCAAGCTAATGGGAACTGGAGAAATTATACCTTCTGAAGCTCATCCCGAATAAGAACTTATCATCTCAGCACCTGATCAACATGAAGACAATGCTCATCCTGAAGACATTCCTTCTAACAACGACAATGATCAGCAAGAGCAAAATCTTCGCCCTGTACATCCTCGCGTTGCCAATGAAGTGCAGATTGAAAGAATAATTGATAGCATCAATGCACCCGGTCCACTCACTCATTCAAGGGCAACTCAGCTAGCAAATTTCTGTGGGCACTTCGCATTCGTCTCAATAACAGAACCCAAGAAAGTTGAAGAAGCCTTCATGGAACCTGAATGGATTCAAGCTATGCAAGAAGAGCTTCAACAGTTTGAGCTGAATAATGTATGGGAACTAGTTAAGCGTCCTGATCCACGGAAGCACAATATAATAGGCCCCAAATGGATATACCGCAACAAGCAAGATGAGCATGGTCAAGTTGTCAGAAACAAAGCTCGTCTCGTTGCTCAAGGATATACTCAAGTGGAAGGCATTGACTTCGATGAAACATTTGCTCATGTGGCTAGACTTGAAGCCATACGCATACTGCTGGCCTATGCAAATCATCATAACATACTTCTATATCAAATGGATGTGAAGAGTGCTTTTCTCAATGGCAAGATTGAAGAAGAAGTGTATGTTGCACAACCGCCTGGCTTTGAAGATCCAAAACATCTTGACATGGTATACAAGCTCAACAAGGCACTGTATGGCCTCAAACAAGCCCCTCGGGCCTGGTATGACACACTCAAATACTTCCTGAAGAGCAAAGGCTTCATACCTGGTCCCCTAGACCCCACTCTCTTCATGAAGACATATGATGGTGAACTGTTTGTGTGCCAAACATATGTGGATGACATTATCTTCGGCTGCACCAATCAGAAGTACAGTGAAGAGTTTGGATATATGATGCAAGAGCAATATCAGATGTCCATGATGGGGGAGCTAAAGTTCTTCCTCGGTCTTCAAATACGACAACAACGCAACGACATCTTCATATCCCAAGAGAAGTATCTCAAAGATTGCCTGAAGAAGTTTGGTATGCAAGACTGCAAAGGCTTCACAACACCAATGCCAGCCAAACATCATCTGGGCCCGACGACAATGGTAAAGAGTTCGATCAAAAGGTATACCGCTCCATGATTGGTTCTTTACTTTATCTATGTGCATCTAGGCCAGATATTATGCTTAGTGTTTGCATGTGTGCTCGATTTCAAGCGGCACCAAAGGAGTCGCATCACTTAGCTGTGAAGCGAATTCTTCGATATTTGGCTCACGCCCCGACTCTAGGATTATGGTATCCAAAGGGCTCAGAGTTTGATCTGGTTGGATTCTCGGATGCTGATTATGCTGGTGACAAAGTTGATCGCAAGTCTACATCAGGCACATGTCACTTTCTGGGACGATCACTTGTATGTTGGTCTTCAAAGAAGCAGAACTGTGTATCTCTCTCCACTGCTGAATCTGAATACATTGCTGCTGGATCTTGCTGCGCTCAGCTTCTGTGGATGAAGCAAACACTCAAGGACTATGGCATTCATCTGAAGCAAGTGCCACTTTACTGTGACAACGGAAGCGCCATCAAGATCGCCAACAACCCAGTTCAGCACTCGAAGACAAAGCACATTGAAATTCGTCATCACTTTCTCAGAGATCATGTTGTGAAGGAAGATATTGATATCATACACGTCAACACTGAAGAGCAATTGGCAGATATCTTCACCAAGCCCTTGGATGAGAAGAGATTTTGCAAGTTACGGTGTGAGCTAAATATCCTGGAATCCTCAAATGCCCTGTGATCAGGCACACATCCTAACCTAATGCATATTGATGACTTAGATGTGCAACACACGAAGCGAAGTATATCTTCAATCAATGAAGACATACATTCTAAGTGTGAATACATTAATGTGGAATTTGATTTCAGAGCGCCACGATAATTGTGCACCGTGTCTGGGTCTAATACTTCCTATACGATGGGTAACGCCACCACCAAATGTTCTATTTTGAAGTGTTTCACTCATGGCGTTACCTTGCAATGTCTTCACATTTGGTTTGGCTTCGATCTCAACATATCTTCATGATTATCTTCACTATGTTGATTATATATATATATATATATATATATATATATATATATATATATATATATATTAGTGTTCTGTTCTCTACAGCATTCACTTATAGCTATATCTTCATTGTTGAATCTTTTGAACTAAGTGAATGTGATCGGACCCTAACCTCTCTATGCTTTCTATCTCAAATTCTATCTCTCCAAATCATATGCATTCTATTGAAACTGTCGAATGTCTTCTCTGTGTCCTTGTCAGCAGAAGATACAGAGACAACCATTAAGTCCGTTTTCAATGCTCATTCCTCCACATGAAACCCGGAGAAGTAGGAACGACCACCCGACAATCAAGGCGTGCGTGGGACGTGGAACAAACCCCAAAATTCCGCATAATGGCCACGTGTTCCTCAGACGCGAATCGCCAGGGGCACCTGTGTAATAGCGCAGTGCCGCCCATGTACCTATAAATACACACTTCACAGCGGTCATTATCTCTTCTTCCACTCTCGCACGAACCCTAGCGCCACCGCTAGCCCTCGACGACGCCGGCGACGAAGCGCTTCGCTGCCGCAACCTCTCCGACGCTGTCTTCACGCCGACCGCAGACATCGTCCTCTCCGCCGTCACCGTAGGTGTCCTCCGTCGCCAAGTTAGGGCACGGAAGATCGAACTGCTCGGCCTCATCTTCCACTTCGTCTAGCAGTTCTTAGTGTGGTAAATAAAACTTCCTTTTTACAGCACCGTTGATCCTATGGATTTGTCACTTTCTACCACAAGCAGTTTCTATTCACACAAGTTAGATCTCTCTCATACTGCATCTCATAACATGCCTAGTATATTCACTTATGCTTCACAAAGTAGTTAGATTCCTCACTTGTACTGATCTATGGATTCGTACAAATCTGGAACCAACTCCTTATCTATGAGTGAATGTCTTCGCACGATGAGGTCAATGTCTTCTAAACTGATTTATCTTCAAAATCTTCTGAGAATGCATATGACCTCTTCCCCTTCCCTTGCACCTTAATGCTGTCACAGGTACATGTCCGTGGGAGAATCCTTTGGTTCTCATAGTCTGCATTCATTTGTAGAATTCTTACAGCATCACATTAATTCTCCCGAAGCCAGTTCCTGTTGGTCCAGCAAGCGAAAACCTTTGAAGCCTTTGAACGTGTTGAAGCCTTTCAAGTTAAAGTTTATGGCTTCAGAGAAAGCAGCAAGGAAGGGTGGCAGAAAGCATCATGGAGAAACATCCAGAGATCTGCCAGATGAACTCTCAGAACTGTACAAGACAGATCCTGAAGAGGATTACCATCAGCGCAAGACCCGAATCCAATGGATTCAAAGATATTGGGCAGAACAATGGTTCAAATACCGATTCGTAACCCAGGAATATGCTGAGAAAAATTCCATCAAGAGACCGTGGGGAGACATCCTATACAAGAATCTTCTACCCAGGTCCAGAGATGAAGCCATTGCATAAGGCTTCTATCCCTGCATGGTCCATGGGCCACAGCCTGCTGATGCACACCCATCGTCACTACTATGGTGTCGTGACGACAATCTGTTCAAGCGCAACTTCCAGTTTGCCCAGAACTCAGCGAAGCAGAACAAGAAGAATTTGGGGGTAGACTTCAACCCTGGTCCCTTAGCACCAAGGGCAGATGGCACACGACATGCAGAACCCAATGTCATCAGTCCTTTCTAACCTTGAAGGCCTCATCACCCGCATCTTAGTTCAAGGGATTGCAGTGAATGAGCCTGCAGCTGACGCTGAATCAGATGAAGCGCCTGCAGCGCCGAAGACAAAGAAGCTGAAGAAGCCTAAAGCTTCAAAGCCTGCCCCTTCACCAAAAATCTCACGGGCGAAGCCACTGGCAACTCCACCTCCTGAAGACAGTGTGCAGTCCGAAGACTTATCTCGCATCTCCAAGCCCCAGAAGGTCAAGACGCCTCTGCCTCACACCGGACAAGAGCTAACTGCTGCTGCCATTCTGCGCAATGATGACATTGATCTGTCAAGTGATGAAGATCTAGCAGATGACGCTCTTGAGCAACTCATCAAGAGCAAAGAAGAAGCAGAAATCTTCAATGATCTGCCTCTCTTTGATGTGACCATCATCCACAACTTCATTGACGAGTGGTTTGACACACCAAACATCACCTTTGAAGATCTGCAGCTACCAATTGGCCTCAGTGTCGCCTTCCAAGGCGCCATTTCTTCAGAACTCGCTATTGCCCAGTGCATTGTTGAACTGAAGCAAAAGATTGACTATGAAAAGGCTCAGTTCAAGAAGCATATGGCCAAGCTCAGTGTGCAGGAAGTAAAGAACTTCAAGAGTATGATGCACAAGCTCAAGGAAGCCTTTGTAAAGAAACGTGCAGAAGCTCAGGGTTCGCGTGAGCACATGAAGACTCTGGCTGACAGATGTGTGCAAGCCTACAATGAGGCTGAGAAGCGCAAGGCCCTTGGGCGTCCTGGCATCAACCCCAGGATGGCCGCAAAGAAGAAGAAGAAGCCTTCTACGACTGAACCTGATGCACCAAGGACTGCTAAGGCTGAAGCCAGGAAGAGGAAACATTCTAAAGCCTCTCCAACTGCCCCCTCCAAGAAGAAGAGGAAGACCAAGAAAGATCGGGCTGCTCCCACAGAGCCCTTGATAGTTGAACCCATTTCTATGGTCTATCCTGAAGCTGAATGCCAACTGACTATCCATGAGCCTGATTCCACAGAGGCTCATGAAGCTGAAGACTTTCCAGCAGGTGATCCCATCGCTGCTGAAGACATTGGTCAACATGACCATGTAGAAGATGGTGCAGTCCTTCCTCAGAACAGCGAACTCATCAGCATTGGTCGTCCACTGACGCCAATTGCACAGGATGCTTCATGGGCGGATCGGCCACAAGAGGAAGAAGACTTTGAGGCCCAGCCAACTCCAACTCCACAGGCGTCGCCTGCGTTGCGCAGGCTTCGCAAAGGTCCAAGGCCTCAAGTCTCTGCTGAAGACAATCCGGCTGCATCAGCCGCGGAAGATGAGGTCCCACAAGTTGCCACTCCACTGTCCCACCAAGAAGCAGTTCTCAAGGAGAACGTGCTTGAAAATCTTGCGGCTGCCACAACCACCAATGAAGCTAATGTGGAGCCCTCCTCAACGGAAGAAGAAGACAGCGAAGCCACTGATCCCGTCACTTCTGTTCCTGAGTCTGCTGCCGGTCCCCAGTTCGACTATCATGTTGAGCACATGCCTCAGGTACAGAAGCCAATCCCAAGATTGCCAAGGTTCCCAGGTCTTGCATCAGCACCTAGCTCCTTCAATATCAATGGCTTCAGGGCAGACAACACATTCTTTGATAGCTCCAGGAACCCCTACTCAAGGGAAAGGATATCATCTGATCGGTTCTGGAGCTATCCTCAGCGAAGCTAATACTCATGCATTCTTTACAACCAAGGTCGCATCTTCCCACACAAGCGCCTTGACATTGAAGCCATAGCTGGTCTGCCCATTCTGGAAGAAGCTTTGGATTGCTTCAAGGAAGTTGGACTGCTACCGTTCGTTACTGACCAAGAGCATTGGAATGAAGAGCTGCTGCTCCAATTCTATGCCACACTTCACATCCGTGGGTACAGCAGAGATCCGAAGACTTGGGTCCTGGAGTGGATGACCGGAAACGTTCATCACGAAGCCAATGCATTTGACATCATTGAGCTCACTGGTTTGCCCACTCCTGGCGATCTCTACGAGCATGGCTGTCAGCTGCATAGTGAAGCTATTGAGAGCATCTTTAAGAGGCCGGAACCTGATATGAGTCAGATGCTCAGCATGATGAAGCCATTGCCCCAAGATGCTGCTTATCCAACAGAGTTCTTCGTTGAAGACCTTGAGTATCTGCCAAGAACCATCTATCACATCATCAGGCGAACTCTCTGGCCCATCAAAGGGCACTCTCCAAATGCCAAGCTTGAGGGTGCAATGAAGACTTTGGTCTTCTATATTCTTCATGGAAAATGCTTCAATGCACAGGACTTATTCATCCGCCAACTTGCTGCATCAGGCTCTGATCTGTTTGGCTTGAAATTCTATGCCCCATGGGTAATGCAGCTAATTAAACTTCACTCCGATATCTCATATCAGCCATCTGCTCGCAATCATAGGATTTTTCTGCCTGATGTGGATATCTCTATTGAAGCCATCTATCCTGAGCCTGCAAAGGAACCTCTAAGTCTTCAAAATGCAGAGCATCAGAGTTTCTCACAGAACATTGAAGGAGTTGAAGCAGTCACTCGGGTGTATCCTTTGGCTGGCACTACACGTGCACCACACCCTGCGTCTACTGAAGCCACTGATAGTACAACTGCTCCAAGACCCAAGAAGCGCACTCGTGTTCTCAACGACCGAGAGCTTCTTGTGGCTCTTCATCAGAAATAGGATAGGCATCATGACTGGCTGAAGCGTCAGATGAAAAGCCTCTTGGTGGATGTTAATCGCATTCGCAATCTTGCCACCAAGAATGCTTTCGTTGCCCATGAAACCCGTCGCCACACATGGAAAGGGCTCATGATGATGTGTTCTGAAGCTGATCTTCAAGAGGATGGCTTCACTGAGCGATTCAAGTTTGACTCCACACCTCCTCGAAGGGCTGTGCTGCGAGGAACTCCATCCCTTGAAGACTTTGAGTTCTCTTCCTCTGCTGCAACTGTGACTGCCAGAGTTATCGAGGATGAAGACGATGCTACTTCACCGACACCTCCTTCAGCACGCTTCAACTCTGCTCCAAGCTCTTCAGCACCGCCAAACACCACCAACGACCCTGCTGCTTCACCTACTCCTCATGGGAACGAGTAGATGCTCTATGTCTTCAAACCTTTTTGGTCCTCACTGACAAAAGGGGGAGAAGCATATGAGGTTGATAGTCTTCAAGCGGGTCCATATGGGCGGGTGCTTTATATTTTGCTTCGTGCTTACAACTCTCGTTTTGCTACATTTGGTTCTTTGAGTTGTAACACTTAAACTCGATGGTCGTCTGCTACTTATCTGCCACCTTGTTTTGCGATGATAAATTCCGCATGTGCGACGATAAATTCCGCACTTAGATCATTCTGCAGACGTCCATTTTCCATTATGCATGTCATTATCTTCATATACTTTCACATGCATAGTGGATTGTCATCATAAGTTGAAGTGGATCTCCACAAGTACAACCTGCCATGTGCATTTGCATTCCAAAAGCAAATTACTTATATGCACATCTTCAGGGGGAGCCCTTGCAACTTATGAAGACAATTCCTTATCCTTTACAATTTCACAGATTATATTCCCCGTTGAAAACTTCAACTAGTTTGTCATCAATCACCAAAAAGGAGGAGATTGTAAGTGCATCTAGTGCCACCCCTAGTTGGTTTTGGAGTATTGACGACAAACCTAGTTGAGGGACTAATGTGTTTGTGAGAATTGCAGGATAACACAGGTAGAAGTCCCTCATTGATTCGGTTTTCCTACCAGAGATGACCCCTAAAAATGTATGAAGACATTGAAGTCAAAGGTGGTATATGAAGATATTCACATTGAAGACTATGACAAGAGAAGACACCACATGAAGCCTATGGAGCTCGAAGACTTAGATCTTTCGTAGTTCTCCTTCTTTTGTGTTGAGTCATAGGAACCACCGTACTGTTAAGTGGGGTCCAAGAGAACCAGTCAGAATGACTGAAGTGATGCCTAACCAAAACCTATGTCTTCGAGTGAAGACTATGAGAGCGAATCTTGTCCAGAGTCGGACAAGTCAGCTTTGCTTGCAGCCCAAGTAAAGTTGCCGTGTGAGTTTGAAATCTGATTGTTGGAACACGTGTCAGTTCCTTAGTGACCCAGGGTCATTTCGGACAAATCAGGTCGGGTTGCCAAGTGGCTATAAATAGCCCACCCCCTACAACCATAAACGGTTGGCTGCTCAGATTGAGAGTACGGCTTTTGTCGTTTGAGAGCAACCCACCTCGAAGCCTTTGAGAGAGAATTCCTTGCGAGGATAAAGCCCTAACCACCCAGAGCCAAAGAGAATTGGGCATCACTTAAGTCTTCTTGTCTGTGTGATCTGAAGACTTATTACACTTGAGGACTGTGCATCCTCCAGCCGGTTAGGCGTCGCGTTCTGAGCATCCAAGAGACATTGTGGATTGCCGGTGAACGAAGTCTGTGAAGGTTTGGGAGTCTACCTTGAAGACTTACCAGAGTGATTGGGCGAGGTCTGTGTGACCTTAGCTCAAGGGGAATACGGTGAGGACTGGGTGTCCTGAGCTGCGTGTTCAGGACTGGGTGTCCGGGACTGTGTGTCCTAAGGTTTAAATACCTAGCCACCCAACCAGACGTACAGTTGTCACAGCAACTGGAACTGGTCTAACAAATCATTGTCTTCAGCGAGTCAATGGTTTCATCTTCCCTTCCCTTTACTTACTGTTACTCCTTTTGAAGTCATTGTATGTTTGCACTATCTTTTGTCTTCACTGAGTGACTGCGTGTTCTGTCTGGCTTCACAATATCTTCCTACCTGATCCTTACTACATTGCTGCTATTAGTCATTGTGCTTTCACTCTATTGAATACTTGACTATGGCTTGCCTAGTGTAGTCTACCTTCCGCTGCAGGGTATTAGGTTTATTTCTATCGTTTGTCTTCATAACTCCCACGTTTTGAAGACTTCCATAAAAATCGCCTATTCACCCCCCCTCTAGTCGATATAACGCACTTTCAACACACACGGAGGAGAGTGCTCTGCACACTACCACCGTTGGATCCTGCTGCTACTGCTACAAGTTAGAATTGTACGGGACATAAGGTACATGGATTGCTTCACAAAACAAGAGAGCAAACCAAGACCAGGATCACAATGCCTCCGCAACCACCTCAAGCAAAAAGGACACAAACAAGAGAGAGGCCATCTTCAGCCCTCCTTCCTCCTCGTGATCCACTCCTACATCCTGCTATGATTACTCCGCCGTGCCCCATCCCAGAGGGACACCAGTAGACTCCGATGGAGTTGCGATCATACACGCACGTAAGTGAAAACAAAAATATTTATATGCGCATCTAATATTATCTGCAAATTTTGTACTCCGTCGAGGATAACAAGTTCATAAACATCATTTTAACGTGTTGTTTGGATTATTTTTTCTTTTTTCGCAGACGCCGGATCTCCCAGATTATCTAATACCAAGACTAAAGATGCGATTCCAAGATGTAGAGAAAGCAAGTGAATTTTATAATAGATACGCCAGACACGCTGGTTTTGGAATCAGGAAGACGGGGGGGGGGGGATGACATCCACAAGTATTTTGTTTGCGCATTCCAAGAGATACACACATCTTCTGTTTCAGAGGCTAACAGTAAGCGAAACAAAACATCGCAGAGGACAGGCTGCAATGCAAGAATGAGGGTGAAGGTGCAGGAGGATAAAACATGCGTGGCCGTGGACATTGAGTACAATCATAATCACCAACTCATGCAAACTGATGACATGCTGGTATTCTTGCACTCACACAATAATTATGACCCCACTATTTTGGAGTACGTAAAGCTCCTGCAGTACCATGATGTCAAGCACACAACAATCATGTCCATGCTATCTAAAAATGAAGATGGAAGCTACTTCCTAAGCATGACCGGACAAGACCTACTAAACCAGTAAGTATTCAAACATCCACATACTGAAAATGTAAATAGCATCCTAGGTCACAACCCTTTGAAAGAAAAAAAATAACAAATGCATGTTTGCATGTAATTTGCAGGAAAGCCATGAATGCAAGGAAAGATGATTTGGATGATGTGCTGAAACTTGTTTCATTCTTCAAAGACATGAAGGTAATCAATGATGAGTTTTTCTATGACATACAAGTAGACGGGACAAGTCAATTAAAAACATTTTCTGGTCCAATGCAAGCTGCCGAGGAGCCTATCAAGACTTTGGCGATTGCGTAACATTTGACAAAACATACAAGACCAACAGATTTCATATGCCTCTGGGAGTGTTTGTTGGAACAAACCATCACTTGCAGTCAACGATATTTGCTGTTGCCCTTATCAGAGACAAAGATGCAAAATCATTCAAGTGGTTGTTCGATACATTTGTACAGTGCATGAACAACAAACACCCAACTTGCATTCTAACAGGTGAGTTCAAAAAAAAACTCTTCAAGTTTTATCATCTTTTTCAGTCTATGGGTCTGTATTGGGTACATTGGTTTTATCTGAAAAATAATGTAAAGCAAGTAGTTCAACCACTATTAGCACAGAAAGCAAAATTATCTGTCACATATTTAGAAAAAAATTAGTTATGAATGTGAAGTTCAAATACAGGAATCACAGAAGTTCAAGGACAAAAGCTGTAAGAAAAAAATATATGTAACATGTTCAGAAAAATATAGTTATTTATGTAAAGTTCAAGCACTGGTACCACAGAAGTTCAACAACACTACTTTAAGAAGAAATTTGAGTGTGACACTACTAGTTAGTCCTAATGCTACCTGTGAAGTTCAAGCACTGGTACCACAGAAGTTCAGCAACACTGCTGTAAGAAAAAATACATGTGACATTCTTAGATAGCCATACTGCTAGATGTGAAGTTTAAGTACCTGCACAACATAAGGTCACCATCAGTGCAAAAAAGTATCAAGTTTCATTTTTTTAATTCATGCAGACCAGTGCCCATCGATGGCGTAAGCTATACCACAATCATTTCCAAACACCATCCACAAGCTATGCCGTTGGCACATCATGAAGAAGTACACGGAATACCTCGCGTTGCTGTACAAAAAGTATAAAACATTCAAAGAGGAGTTCACAACTATATTAAACTGGCCGCTGATGCCAACGGAGTTTGAAGATGCCTGGGCTGAACTTGTACACAAGTACAACCTGGAGAACGACCAGATGATGATGTAGCTATGGAGTGATAGGAAGATGTGGATTTCAGCATATTACAAGAACATTTTCTGTGCTAGAATGACTTCCACATAATGAAGCGAGAGCATGAACCACGTGCTCAAGAAAGTGTTTGTCAAGGGGACCCGGAACCTACACAAGTTTGCTAGGCGGGTCAATGCTTGCATACAAACTCGGATGTAGAAGGAAAATGAGCAAACAATGACCAGCATGATATGATGACAAAAAACACTCCCATCATGTTCTGTTTTCCTTCAACATGTGCACTTTGAATTTTAAAAAATAAAACCCATGACTCTGCTTCGACTAATATCTTACTTTTTGACATGTGCAGACCAATCCTGTGACAAAAACAACTTACGGCTACGAGGAAGACATGTCTATCAAGTACACGAGAGCCGTGTACATCGAGATGGGGAATAGGATGAGAAAAGCCACGCTATTTCGCACAAAGCGTACAATAGAGCACACTAAGTACCTTGTGTACTACCACAACAAGCCTGGCCATGATGATGAAGACAGATTTTCCTGGTCAAAGCATGAATTCCAGGTTGTAGCTGACCCAGAGAATGAAATATACGAGTGTGAATACAAGCTTTGGACACACACAGGTGAGCAGAAAAACAAACTCATTAAATAGCTAAACTAGTAGTATCATATCAAAATATATGAAACTCATTGTTGGCTCACAAACTATGTATTTTGCATTCAACACAAAATGCAGGTCTGTTCTGCCTTCACATCATGAACATACTGGACTACCTGAAGCCTGACAAATTTCCAAACAAGTATATCCTCAAACGATACACAAAGACTGCAAAATCACAACCAACCTTTGATACAAGGGACTACAACACAACTGCATCGGATGGCAGCTCAAGACTATCGAAGCAAGACATCTTGCTACAGCTAAATTTGATGGCTAACAAGAAAGCGATGAGATGTGACCAACAATATGACAGAGCCTACTATGTCCTCAAGAGGCTCGTGGAAGAGCTTGATGCAATACATTCAGCAATTCAAGCAGATGCTGACGAAAGGATGGCTGAAGAGGATGCTGAAATTGAAGATGACCTTCATTATTATGCAGCTGAAATGCTCAACACCGCCGCTGAAGCCAACCAATGCAAGCAGGGTGTTGGCCAATCAATGGAGCAGCGACAGCAAGAGACGATGAAACTACCGCTGTATTCCGAAACAAAGGGTAGGAAGAAAATTTCTGCAACAAAGAAAAGTGACAAGAGAGCTAAAATAAAGGCACCACCTGCAGGAAGAGTCGTCGTGCTCGATGAGAGCAGAGTGCCACTTGGACACATGAAATGTAGTGTGTGCAACTAGGTTGCGGGACACAACAAGCTGACCTGGCCAACACTCTTGGAAAGAAACAATGCCGAGGAGGTCAGGCAACCCAAACCTCGAAAACAACAGCCCAAAGTTATAGAACAAAAGAAGGGACCACACCCACAGAAAGCAAGCAGCAGAATTTATAGCGTATGCAAGGAGTATGAACCACATAATGCAAGAACATGCCCGAAGCACACAGATGCTCAAAAGACAAACAAAAAGCTAGATAAGAAACAGAAAGCAAAACCTAGAGCCAGCAACAAGATAGTGGTGGAAGATGAAGAGGAAGAGGAAGACGAAGATGAAGACACCATCGAAGAAGAGGAAGATGAAGAGGAAGAGGAAGAGGACGATGAACATGAAGAGGAAGAGGACGATGAAGAGGAAGAAGAAGACGATGATGCAGAGGAAGAGAAAGAGGATGATGAAGAGGAAGTGGTACATGTCAAGAAAAAACCACTACCACCAAAGCATAGGAGGAGCGCAAGGCTCATGAACAGTTAGACTAGGTCAGTTAAACAAAGCAAGCTTATGTCATGTCAATGTGCATAATGTTATTCTACTTTTGAAACAGTATTTTAGGAGAAGCTTACTTGAACTTCCATTGTTGAAGTTTCACAGAAATTATGCACTAGAAGTTCAAGTAATATTACCGCAGAAGTCCTAGTATAGTATGAGAGGAGGTGCTTGTGATGTATTGCATGAAAGAGCAAGCAGTAATAAAATGAAAAAATATACATCGTGAAGTTCAAGTAATATTACTGCAGAAGTCCTGGTATATTATGAGAGGAAGTGATGTGATGGTGATGTATTGCATGCAAAGTGCAAGCAAGAACAAAAATGAAAAATACAGACTATGAAGTTCAAGTAAGATTACAATGGAAGTTCTGGTATATTATGGCAGGAGGTGCTGGTGTTGTATTCCATAAAAGAGCAACCAGAAAATAATCATACAGTTTTGAAGTTCAGGTCAGCTTACAAAAGAAGTTCTGGTATATAAAATCAATGTAGGAAAAAAATATGCTTAAAAAATAAAGTTTCGCCATATGAACTAAGGTCAACAAGCCTAAGACAACGCATTCAAATGTGAAGTTCTGCTTGGATACGTGCAGAAGTTCATGTACAATGCCGACAAAAGATAAACAACACAAAAAAACAAGCAGTTCAACCATAGCCGAGGGAGAAGTTCAGGTACATCTGTTGGGGCAAAACATGCAACACATGGATACTGAAAACGATGCATTACATTGAAATTCACAAGCCAAATCATTCTTCACACCAAATACATTTGTCCACAATATCATAAGTAATAGTGATGCAACTAGAGATACACAAATCACTAAAACATTCTTACAATCAAATCTTTACGGAATCGTTCCAATCATTATCAAACCTAAAAATCTGCACGAAATCAAATCTACAATGAAACTAATGCTTCGAATTCACGGGGCAAAGGACTGGATCTCTTTAGGGAGCTCTGCACGCATGACTTCATTCTTCTCTCTAAACATTAGAGTGTACATGAACTCAACCTTCCAGTCATCTGCAGCAGCCTGCAAACAAAGAAAATGAAACAATGGTCTAGTAACGGATAAGTAAAACCACAGCAAGAGCATCTCAGCAAAAATACACAAGAAAACTAAAAGGATGATGAGACAAGAACAAGGACAAAACATACTTCCACATCACCAAAATCTTCAAAAATCCCATCGCCATCATATGAAGAGCAGAACTTCATGGCAAAGAAACCACAATTATTATTATTCTGCGTTGGAACATCGATAAAAGTCAGCCTCTTTGCAATAGTCACCCAGTTAGGCTGCTTGCTCGCTTTGTACACAGCCTTGCCGTACACCTCCTCGAGCAACCCAACAAATCTCTTCATCTGCCAGAAATAACAAAATAAGATGAAGTCAAAAACATGTTAACCAAAATAGTTAAGTTCAGGTACATAAAAAGCGACACTTGCATAAGATCCAACTAAACAAATAGCAGAAGTTCAACTTCCAAATGATAGTCAGTTCAAGCAGTATTACCAAAACAGAGACAACAACATATTTTGTCAACACAAGGCATAAATAAACTTCGTGTCAAACAAGAGAATATGAAAGGAGGTTCAGGCTAAGAAACACTCATGATATTTTGTCAGTCTCCGTGGAAACTTGTTCGCGACATTTCCATATTAGCGTAAGGAAGTGAATCAAGGATGTCAATGCTCCCATGATATCTATTCACCACATACACACTATAGTGTGCCATTGTGCTAATTGGCTTGAATAGTATAAAAAAACTGCCAAGAATGAAAGGACCGATGAACACAAACTATAAAGCATATGTATTGAAGAACCGACATGAACAAAAACTTCTTGACAAACTCAGCAAAAGGATGCACATGAAATTAAAAAAAAAGCAAGAGTTATGAAAACCTAACCAGCTTTGCGTTAAGAAGGTCTTCTTCCTTGCGAACAAACATTGGGAGGAGACCAGCATATTTTTTTGGATCAAACTTTGGAACTGTTGCAGGGAAGAAATCATATTCCAGGCAGTACTGTGCATTCACAAAAACACAATTAAAACACCTCCCAAATGCCACTACAACAAAACTAAGGCAAAAAAGGGAGATAGGGGTGCAAAGAACTAAAACCTGTATGAAGTAGGGAGTAAGTACAACCATGTCAGCACTAGTGAATATCTTAGAGGTCTCCGGTTTATCCTTCCACAAATTTATGAGATAATCCATTATGTCTCCTTCCATCTGCTGCCCTTCACCGAAAAGAGTATACAGGACACGTCCTGTGAGGTCAATCACATTCGCACGGATGGTGGACATGCAGTAGCTTGTGCTGCAGAATACAAAAGGATGGTAAAAAATATATTAGAAGTTCAGATACAACAACAAACAGAAGTTCAGATACTATAACTCAAAGGCAAGAGGAGACATAAAACAGAAGTCCACATACTACAACAACAGCAGTTCATACAATATAACAATAGAAGTTCAAACACTATAACTCCAAGGCAAGGGAGAAATGAACAGAAGTCCACATACTACAACAACAGAAGTTCAGACACAGAGTAGCATCTCTGGTAGCAACAAAGCTAAGGAGAAGAAAACTCACTCTGAATACTTCTCCAGATCCTCTTCACTAAGCACATACTGTTTCAACTTCCGGGCCTCGGATAGATGAGGGTAACTGTATTTTTTTAGGGGAGCGACAGGAGAATGCCACTTCAAAGGCAATCTTGATGCTCTCTTGGAGGACGTAATGTTGTCAGATTCAACTACCGGTTTCCTCCTGGTGATGATTCTTCCCACCTCTCCCAGCAACAATACCAGCAGCAGATTTACCATTCTTCGGGTAAGCAATCTTCTCAAAATCATCATCAGACGAAATCACTTCTACTTCGGCTGCACCAACCTTCCTGGAGCAAGTGGTTTTTGGACCACCATGAATACCACCAGCCTGCTTCCCCAACTTGGAAGGAATAAGGGTTCGAGGTCTATCATCTTCTATCGGAGCTGTACTCATCGATTCCTCCCTAGGCTGGTATTCCTATGACTCGAGGAATGAGTAGTGGTAATCGGTCAAGTCCAACGGATCCACTGTAAAAAGAAAAGGATGAGAAAACATCACCATCAAATATAACTGAAGTTCAGGAACAACACAATGTGCAGTCCAACTAATAAAGATGACATGGTTACTACTCAAGCTGACCTAAAAAAATTAGTTGCATTAAAAAACTAAATGAAGTTCAGGCTCAACCAAAAGGCACAGTTCAAGATAAACCAATGAACTGGAAAACATTCAACTACAGCTAA
Organism: Triticum dicoccoides; assembly: GCF_002162155.2. Classification (NCBI taxonomy): domain Eukaryota; kingdom Viridiplantae; phylum Streptophyta; class Magnoliopsida; order Poales; family Poaceae; genus Triticum; species Triticum dicoccoides. The sequence continues at coordinate 163,192,410 of NC_041382.1, forward strand.
CAAAACCATAGAAAGGCATCATCTCTGAAGTTCAAGTAGAAAGAAATGCTCATGTCCAAGTAAGCAATGGAAGGAAAGAAATTACTAAAATAAAACACAAAAGCAAAATAAAAAAGATAGAAATGAAGTTCATGTACAAGAAAATGCTCCTCTCCATCTGAAACCAGTAGCCCAGCCAGATCTCAAGCAGAAGTCCAAGTTCAAAGAAAATATGAAGTTCAGGTAGAATAAAAGATGCAGTGCAGGTAAGCGGTCCAAGTTCCAATACTTACATGTGTAGTAGCCAAACAGATCTTGGAAGTCTATCTCAAACAGGTTAGAAGAAGCGATTGAGCATAGCCACGTCTTCCTGATATCCGTGATATTTTCATGGGAATAATTTGCAAGAACCTCATCATGATATGAATTAACATTCCTAAGCATGAAGAATCCACAGTCGATACTGCCATCACACACAGTAAAAGAATAGTGTTAGAACAGAAAAAGAAAGCCAATGAATAAAACATGTCGCAACTTAAGTACAACTACAGATAAACAGAAGTGATAAAGAGAAAAGTGGAACTCGTACTTGTTTTGCAGCTGGGGCACATCAATCCAATCCAGAGGGAAATTGTCGATGGTAAGAGGACTGAAGGGTGTCTCCCTATTGTTGCTGGCATCGCTCCAAAGCTTCTTCACGTTATCGGTCATCCGCCGAAACAGGCGTACCGCACATTCATCGTCTGGTCCATAATAGGAGTCGAGAAGCTGGAACCTTGAATTCTTCAGGTCAAGAAATATCGAAACCCAATGACCAACACCACCCATGGAAGCAGGAATCTCAGGCAGGTCAAAAGTGGGGAAAACAACCTGAAGCAACATAAACACACGAACCATTAAAGACTTAGAATTAATATCAAATGGTGCAAAGAAAAATGAAACAATATTAACACAGAGGATCGCAGTGCAAAACTAATACAGAGGCAAAGAACAAGATATTGCATACCGAATCACGTGCATCCATGCTATCTGGACCACTCACCAAGAAGTACTTCCTCACACGGGAATCAAATTGACAACTGAAAATCTTGTCCTAAAATAATGCAAACAACACCAACATATGAAAAATAAAAAAATGAGACAAACAAGTTTTAACTAAAATGATAAGGAACAAAACAGAAAATAAATCACTATATGGTTGACTTACACAAACCCAATACGGCAGGATGAGTTTATCCGATCCCTGGTACTTCGCACGTAGACAGTATAGTGCAACCTCAGCCACATTAGATTAAAGCATTCCGCGAGGAGCAAAAGATATTGCGACATCCTCAACAGAAGCTTCACACTCATTGTTTTGGAACATAATCGTTGATCTAAAACAAAAGCAATAGAAAGTAAAACAAGTTCAGCATCAGGAACTCAGGAAGTTCATAACACTTGTAAGCATAGAAGTTCAGCTATATCACAACAGGCAGTAAGTACAAAAAGGCCAAAATTTCAGCACCAGAGAAGTAAATTAGAAGTTCAGCAAACATAGAGTAAAGAAGTTCAGGTATGAAACCAAAGGCAGTTCACATGGGGTACATGGATGATGTAAATATTGACCAGCTGCACCCACCTCTTGGAACGATTATTCTTAAGCCTAGTTACACTGTAATAAAATTCATCAACCTTCTTTCGGACGACAGAAAGGTCACTATCTGCTCACCAAAAGAAATATAAATTAAGAGCAACACTCAAGCACATAGATTCACGGCAGTTTCAATTAAGAGCAACATTCAAGCACAACATTCAAACACAAGCACATCTCAGCTGCTACACTAGAAAAGATAAAACCACAGGATCATAAACATCATAACCCATGCATTACAAACCTTCACCCACATAGAAAACAGTTTCACTTAACTTTATTTACAACCCACACAACAAAGCACAAAACCATAAGTTCAACTTAGATCACACAAGCAGTTCACTGGGGATATCATGGACTAAAACAAACAACAAAAGGGACGGGGATGGGGAAAGAAGAGAGAAGCATGCTCCTCTCTTCATGGATCCTTGCCTAGACCAGTGCCAGCACTGGAATGATCAACCTCCTCTCCATAGCTATCGCTTTCAGTCTCTTCATCATCAACTCCAGCAGACATTGCAGCGTCGTCGGGAAGGACACCAGAAGCAGTTGGAGCAGATGGAGAATCTGAAACAACAAAAACTTTTGCCTGTGTTTGAACCGCATCAACATCAACTGATGGCTCTGCTGCAGGAGACTTCTCCGGGCTTGCAGCAGCACTACCACCAGTCTCAACAATAGACTCAACAAGATCTTTCTCCAAAATGATGTCTCCAGTTGTCTTGCCCTGCTCAGCATCAGAAACCTCAGCGCAATGGACGACTGAGGTTCAGTCGGGTCCACCCCGTCAAAGCAGCCGATGCCTGACACGGACTTGTCTGCAACCTTCTTTGGAGGAACACTAACATCATCATTCTGCGGCAAGAACAGAAAGTCATTACAAAGGGACACATAGTGATAAAATGCACAAACAAGTAAAAATAAAAAATGAGACAAATGGACAAGAAAAATGGTATTTTATCTTCACTTCCATGAACCTCATCAACTAATACATCACTCGAGGGAGCAGGTTCATGCACAGGGGCAGCTTCATGCATAGGAGTAGCTTCATGCACATGTAAAACATCCTCCTCAACCCTAGCACCATCATCAACAACCTATAAAAAAATCATGTAGAAAACAAATACCTAATTAGCAGAAGTTCACATTACATAATCAGAGAAGGTCAGCTATCACAACTAACACATAATGAAAGTCCAAATACAGTAAACATAGCAGGTCAGATATCAAACTACTCTAAGATACAAAAGGGAACCAAAAAGGCCAGTCATAGAAGTTCAGGTGCTGTAGCACTTGAAGTTCAGGTTCTACAAACAGAGAAGGTCACCTAGGAAACACTAGTACTAAAAAGAAACAGTTTACGACACATGAAATCAATAACAATCGCCTGTGACTACAAACAGTAATAACTGAAAGCTAACAATGAACATTAGTGCAAAGAAATAACAAAAGCCAACATAAACAAACCTCTTTGGTATGCTCCACGTGGCCTCCTTCACGACCCAAACGAACAGAATCCTGCATCTGAATCTGTCTCACAACAACACTTGCCTCATCTTCAAAAGGCTTGCAACAAGCATCCTGCATTTCCTTGAACAACCCAAAGCTAGTCCAGAGGTGGGAAGTGCTCTGACGAAGCTCTTCAAGAAATCTAGCTTCAATGGATAAGACCTCCTTCGAAGACTCAACATCAAATCCGTGTCCAGGAGGAAGAATCCCATCAACGTGACTAAGACGCTCAACAGTTGAAGGAACACGAGCCAACTCCCCACAAACAGTTTCAAGAAGACCATCAATCTTAACCAGCAAAACATTGGCAGCAAACAAATTCTCGGAAGACACGCCACCTACAACACTCACACGGGCAAAAGAACCTCCTGGATCTACAGGGGAGCACTAGTATTAGAATCCCGGGAGAATTCAAATCTTGGGGAAGTTCCACTCCCTAGGCCGGCGGCACGAGGCATACTTAGAACAGGACGTTCAATAACCCTAAAGAACACAACCTCAGCCTGTGTCTTCCACTGCATACAAGAACAAAAAGTCAACACTTTAGAAAACAAATGAAGGAACATGGAAACAAAAAATATAGAAGACAATACCAAAAGTTCAAGTTAAAGTGCTCAGGAAAGAATGATGCATATAAACACTCACATGCATTCACCCAAACACCTAGTTGGCTGGGTCATCATCACCCTTCTTGACCAAGTCAGCCTCAGCAAGCTCAAGAAGTTTGACCTAATCCATGAAATTGATGCGAGGGGTCCTCAAGTCAATATTAGGCGTCTTGCCAATGATAAGGCAGTCCAAATACATAAGAAGCGACGCGATGGCACAGCCTGTGACAACTTTTCCTCTGCTAGTACCTTGCTGATACCTAACAACAACACTCCGAATATCGTCAACAACCAACTGGCAGCAATCCATATCTGCCATATCCTCAAACACAAGATTCTCAGCCATTGCTGCCTCCCTGGACACTTGTGTAGACGTTCCAGGGATAACCACCTTCACGAAAACAATCAGGTAAAACACTTGCAAAACAAGATCATCCTTCGCCTCATCCTTCACAAGTTCCGCGAGGATATTCCGTAGATCATTTGTCTTGATGTCGTCTGTGACGCCCCGAGACCGTTGCGCCAGGTGTCTTCCAGTTATTCGCCGTCGTTGCCATGTCTTTTGCTTGCGTGTTGCATTTCATCATGTCATCATATGCATTGCATCATCATGTTTTCAAAATTTCGTTCGTCCGGGTTCTCCGAGTTCTCTCCGTTGTCCGTTCTGAGACCAACCACACTTGCACACGCCCGCGGCATGTCCGAAATAGTATTTTATAAGTGGCCGGAAAATATTCTCGGAATGGGATGAGAGTTGACGTGTGGTCTTATTATAGTGTAGATAGACCGCCTGTCAAGTTTCATCGCATTCAGAGATCGTTTGATGCCCCAACGGATAACTATAGCGGCAATATAGTCGGTCTAATGTGGGACGTTTTCGGTATCCGGAAACCATGCCGGGCTGCATCTCTCTCCTTTTCTCTCAGACCAACCCGCTCTTCACAATCCGTCAGGCCCTACCTAACCTCTCTCATCAGCCCACGGCACTCCTCGCGCGCGTCCGAAAATTGTCCCGGACCCAACCCGAGCAGTCGTCACCGTTGTGTCCGGATCATCCCAATCGTCTACAAAACATCTCCGTTTTGTTAATTGGGTCCCCTAACCTATGTATCCAGGATCGTCCGATTACGATCGGAGCGATCCGTTAGCCCCTAACCAATCCCACCAGTGTATATATTTGGTCCAACCCTAAAAATTAGGAGGTCTATCCCATCCACCCTCCTGCCGCCGCCACCTTCCTACCCTCTCCCTTGGGATCCTTCCTCTCCTTGTTTTTCAGCGCCGAGCCAACCAGATCTACTCCCCTGCCTTCTCGATCCAACCCTACCGAGCTCCTCTGCTCGATCCCCCTGCTCCCTGCCTTCTCCTCGTAGCGCTTGGCCCCGAGGCCCCAGCCAGCCGCGCCCTTCTCTTCCACCTCGCGTCGCCGCTCCCTGCGTCAGCCCCGCATGGACGCTGTCCCTCTGCATCTCATCTTCAACCAGCCCGCCAACACGTCCTCGCCGACCCCTCCACCGGCGACCAAGACCAGCAGCTGCTCTAGGCCATTGTCGTCGCGTCCTTTTCCTCCTCTATCTTTTCCTCCCCGAGGTCTCTCTCATCTCTAATTCTGTCACCGCGCTGTGCAGGAGCTTCGCCATGGCCTTGCAGCTCCCATCACCGCCCTGCTCCGCTCGTCGCCGTCTCCATCAGACCCGGCGAGGCCCTGCGTCCCCGCTTCCAGGTTGTCCCGCTGCCCTACCGGAGACCAGCTGCCTCGCCTCGTGTCTTCTCGGCGGCCTCCACCTCAACCGCTGCTGCCACTGCCTCCCCTGTCGAACGAACCAACAGATCCAGCCTGCTCCCTTTGCTTCGAGATGAGGCCAGCGGAGTCCTGCTCGATCCCCCCTGCGTTGATCGCGTCCCGATCCAGCGCCTGGGCCTCTCCAGCCGCAGCGCCCCAAGGCCCAAGCCACTCCCCTCGCCCGGCCTTAAGGTCTGATGTGAGCAGCTCCCCCGCGCCTGGGCCAGATCTCAGTTTCGGCCGAACGCATGTTTTTTTTTTTCCTGAACGTTTTTCCTTTTTTTCAGAGAACACTGTTTTTGCAGATAGGTCCGTAAACTTCATGCATATAATAACTTAATAACCGTGCGTCGGATTAAAACAATTTATATATGAAACTTGCTTAGAATTTTGTCTAGTTTCATAATATGTCATTTTCATCCATGTTTAAAATGTTTAAAATGCTGCTTGTTTAAATTTTCTCCTATGTCATGCTAAAATGCTTTAATTCATAACTAAATAACCGTAACTCAGATTTTAATAAACCTTATATGGAAATGGGGTAGAAAAATGCCTAGTTTAACTTGGTGACATCACTTGCATGTTTAACAAATCTAAAATTGTGTTTAGGGCAGAACAGTACCAAACCTTAAAATATGCACATGAGGAGTTTCCGGACTTGTTGTTTGTCGTTCCGGCCTCATTTAAACTTGCCTAAATAGGTAGTTTTCATTTGCTTCACCCTCTTGTCATATTTAACAACATTTAATACTGTTGGGTACATAAACGAGATCGAACTAAATAACTTGAATGTGGTGTTTCGTCAATATGCAACGGAGTTGCATGTTGAGCTCCACTTAATTTGTAGGGTTATTTGTGCACTTTGCCATGCCAAGCTTCATTAAACCGGACATGCATCATACTTGATTGTGCATCATGCCATGATTATTTGATGGTTGCTTACCATGATTGGTTGCTTCTTTCCGGTGTTGCTTCTTCGGGTTGGTTCCGGTAACGTTGCGTTTGTGAGGATCCGTTGGTTACGTCCGTTTATCTTCTTCATGGACTCATTTCTTCTTCCTTGCGGGATTTCAGGCAAGATGACCATATCCTCGAAATCACTTCTATCTTTGCTTTCTTAGTTGGTCGCTCTTTTGCTATGCCTATGCTGCGATACCTACGACTTGCTTATCATGCCACCCATATTGTTGAACCAAGCCTCTAACCTACCTTGTCCTAGAAAACCGTTGTTTGGCTATGTTACCGCTTTGCTCAGCCCCTCTTATAGCGTTGTTAGTTGCAGGTGAAGATTGAAGTTTGTTCCTTGTTGGAACATGGAGATGTTGTTCCTAGTTGGAATATGTTTACTTGTTGGGATATCACAATATATCTTATTTAATTAATGCATCTATATACTTGGTAAACGGTGGAAGGCTCAGCCTTATGCCTGGTGTTTTGTTCCACTCTTGCCTCCCTAGTTTCCGTCATATCGGTGTTATGTTCCCAGATTTTGCGTTCCTTACGCGGTTGGGTTATAATGGGAACCCCTTGACAGTTCGCTTTGAATAAAACTCCTCCAGCAAGGCCCAACCTTGGTTTTACCATTCACCACCTAGCCTTTTTCCCTTGGGAGTCGCACATCCCGAGGGTCATCTTTATTTTAACCCCCCCGGGCCAGTGCTTGTCTAAGTGTTGGTCCAAACTAGAGCCACTTGCGGTGCCACCTCGGGGAAACTTGAGGGATGGTTTTAGCTGTACGTAGTGTTCATCCGGTGTTGCCCTGAGAACGAGATGTGTGCAGCTCCTATCAGGAGTCGGCGCATCGGGCGGTCTTGCTGGACTTGTTTTACCATTGTTGAGGATGTCTTGTAACCGGGATTCCGAGCCTGATCGGGTCTTCCCGCTAGAAGGAATATCCTTCGTTGACCGTGAGAGCTTGTGATGGGCTAAGTTGGGACACCCCTGCAGGGATTTGAACTTTCGAAAGCCGTGCCCGCGGTTATGGGCAGATGAGAATTTGTTAATGTCCGGTTGTAGAAAACCTGAAGTTGACCTTAATTAAAATACATCAACCGCGTGTGTTATCGTGATGGTCTCTTTCCGGCGGAGTTCGGGAAGTGAACACGGTGTTGGAGTTATGTTTGACGTAGGTTGTTCTAGGATCACTTCTTGATCATAGTTTCTCGATCGCACTTTGCCTTCTCTTCTCGCTCTCATTTGCGTATGTTAGCCACCATATATGCTAGTTGCTTGCTGCAGCTCCACATCATACCTTTACCTTACCCATAAGCTTAAATAGTCTTGATCGCGAGGGTGCGAGATTGCTGAGTCCCCGTGACTCACAGATACTTCCAAAAACTAGCTTGTAGGTGTTGATGAGACCGTGCAGATGACACAACCAAGCTCAAGGAGGAGCTCGATGAAGATCTTGTCCTTTGTCTTGTTTCGTTTCTAGTTGATCAGTAGTGGAGCCCAGTTGGGGTCGATCGGGGATCTATGTAGCATTTGGGGTAGTCTTCTTTTATTTTGGGTTCCGTAGTCGGACCTTGATTGTAACTGGTTGATGTAATGCTTTATTCATGTAATTGTGTGAAGTGGCGATTGTAAGCCAACTATGTATCTTTTTCCCTTATGTATTACATGGGTTGTGTGAAGATTACCTCACTTGCGACATTGCTTTCAATGCGGTTATGCCTCTAAGTCATGCTTCGACACGTGGGAGATATAGCCGCATCGAGGGCGTTACAAGTTGGTAATCAGAGCCTTCCCCGACCTTAGGAGCCCCCACTGCTTGATCGAATTAGCTGACGAGTTGAGTCTAGAAAAAATGTTTTGAGTCATTTAGGAATTATATATCGGAGATTTTAGGAGTTCTTTTTACTCCCCAGTCCCTTCATCGCTCTGGTAAGGCATCCTGACGTAGAGTTTTGACTCTTCTCTTCTCAAATTTTCACAAAAAAAAATTTAGGATCGCGCGGGTATCTTGGAATCGTTCTGATGGTTTTGTGACAAGAACATTGTTCTTGGTGCCTCCTATCATTTAGGGGTTGTGGCAGTGTCCCGGGGAGTTGAGCTCCGAGGTGTTGTCGTCACAATTTTATCGTTGCAGTTCTGGAATACCTGTTAGTTTCGTCGACATCGAAAATCTCTTTTATGCAGTTGTTGGTGAGATAACCTCGACGCCACCCAGTACTAGGGCGGGAGTTCGGGAGTATTTCCATAACTCGTATAATGGATGCTTTTCGAAGGTTGAGGTAGACGATTTCCGAAGGTTTCTTGGTTATGTGTTGAAGGATGGATACAACTGGATGTAGGATTTGTTAGTTTTGGGTGAGATATTATGCTTCCCCTGTATCCCCAACACTTTATTGCATAACCGGGAAAGTTTCGGGAGTTTATAAGTGGGAATTCAAGTAGCTCTTAGGATATCTTTTCGACAGATGTATGATATGAAATTGGGGTTCGACGTCTAGTGGTCCTCCTATTCACGGTCGGTTTTACAGTGGTCTCGTTGTGTCTTAAAGACTCCTTGGCTATGCCGACTCGGGGACGCTTCGTATGTCATGTGCACTGCCTTGTACATGATGGTGTTGTACGATCGAGCCCGTGCAGGCCCCACCACGAAAACTTCGGACGAAATATCTATCATATGTTTGTTCCGGCTTATTCTGCAAGCCAATCCTTTGTTTTGTTTTGAGTTGTGGTATTCGAGTTGCTTCGAAGTTAAATGTTGATTCCATACCTTTCCTAAGCGGTGTTCTCACATTTTTATGCGAATACTAATCCTTCATGATAATCGAGATTGTCATGTTGAATCCTTTTCAACCGGCGTGTTTCTTTTTCAGTGGATCCGATCATTCCACATCCGCAAGATTCAATCTAAGATCTCAACATTGGTTGTTTCATCCGTCCCCAAGTTGCCTTTGTTTTCCCACCCACCTACCCTTTTTCTTCAAGGACTCAGATATCTTAATCAAGTATCCATCTTATTGATGCGAGGCCTCTTCATTCCTTTTCCGTCTATGTTTCTTACCCGGTGATGCTCAGGAAGATTTTAACGGAGCATCAAGTTCGTCTCTCTTCACTCGTTTTCTTCTCCGGTGGATTCAAATCAAGCTTTGGTGTTGATCATATCCTTTTTCATCGTTTCAAATACCTTCTCATGCCGGTGCACCTCATAATCTTTCACTGCTCGCTATTCTATTGTTCCGGAGTGCTGAAGATACCTCAGAAGATGTTGGAGTTTATTCTCATTCTTTCAAGATCTTTCGGGAATGCTATCTTATTCAAGCCATTTAATTTAACCGGTGCTTTCTCTCTTGTAAATCGTTCAACGGTGTTTTCTTTTGAGTGGGCCCTAACCCACAGGTCTTTTCCCAGGATCTTACCTGACTCTTCTTATTTTCCCGAAGCTATCCAAATTTCTTTTTGAAGTGTGACGTAAGAATGAATTTTCACCAGTCAGAGGGTTTCTCCAAGATCTTTCAAATTCTTTTCCTCATTGGCTCAACCTCTTCGTTTTGATTCTTCCGGAGTGCCTAAATAAGTCATGATGGTATTTCTCATCATCATTCTCAGATTTTGATGACCGAAGAAGAGTTTTTCCTCCATATCGTATCCGCTCTCTTAGAGATTCATGGTTCTAGCTTGATGCCATCCTCTCATAATTGTTTTCAATTGTGGCAATTCTTTTCACCCATCCTAAGAAATTCAAGAGTCTTCTCAGTTTGATTATCTGGAGTCCATCATTCCAGGTTTATTCATTCTCAGCTTTCAGTTATCATTCTCCAAATCTTACCGGTGCATCATTAAAGTATTCTCTTATCAGTTTGTGATCTATTCATTCTCATATATCAAATTCCCTGAAGTATCTTCATTCATTCTCTAACTCTTCCCGGTGTTTCTTTATCTTTCCTTCGTTCATTTTCAATTATTACGGTGGTTCATTCAAGTTTCTCTTCTTTCGTTTATCATATCAATTTATTTGTTATTTCTATCCTACCGGTGGTTCGTTGAAGACCTTCTCAAGTTTACGCTATATCTATCTTAATCCTTTCTACGAGAATAAGTAGTATGCCAAATCCATTGCTTGTCATCAATTTGAATTGGTGAAGGATAAGCGTAATGTAATTCTTATTCTTGTTTCATCGAGTAAATTCAATTATTCCGGAGGTTCATCAAATTCTCGGTTTGAATTGGTTCATCTTTTATTTTTCCCGGAGTTCCAAGCTTTCATCTTCATGAAGATCCATCTTATCATTGCAAGGCTTCAACCTTATTCTTTTCATCCTTCATTTCGTTTGATCATTCTTTTATTACCGGAGTTCTTCATGGAGGCTCTACATGATGGTTCATCAAGGATTTAATTCCTTCTCGAAGTATTCATTGAGATTCTTTGCAAAGGAGCTCAAGTATTCTTCATCTTGCAATCCGGAGTGCAATTCTTTCTACCGTATCATTGGAGGTGGTATTATGTCATTCTTGATAATTTGAGCTCATGTTTCATGATTCACATATTGTTAAGAATGAGGTATTTTAAATCCATCAACCTATCCGTTGGAATAGCCTTCCCTAAGGATTTGGCTATTTATGGTGCTCATAAATGACCCAAGTTCTTCTTTATCCTTCCGATGAACAAGTTCCTCGTCTTCTTGTTCTTATCAATCCAATATTGTTTTCGTTAGTGGCAGAATTTCACCTCAAGTTCTTGAGATGTTTTCCATAAGCCCACTACAAGCTTATCCTCTTCATTATTGTTTTCCCAACAACCCTGTGCAATCCTTTCTTGCAACGGTGCTTTACAAGTTCAATTGTGGTAGGAGTTGTTATTTTTCTTCTCCGCTCTTTTGTTCTGACAATCTACCTTTGATTCTTTCATCCGGAGGCATTGAGGTGTTGCTCTTTTCACTCATCATCTCGGATTGTCAGGACCATGTTCTTTTCGTGCTTATCCTTTTAACCGGAGTGTCGTGTCTTCTTTTCAAGTATCCTCTCATCTTGTCAAGTTTAATTCCTTCCCTATCTTGTTTTAACTGGAGTATTGTTCCCCTTTGCCCAAGTTCTTATTCAATTCCTTTTCTTTCCAATCGGAGTGCTGCCCGAAGTTGTTCTCCCTTGTTCCTCTTTTCTAACGGAGTGTTTTCAGCTTCGTCATCTCCGTTGTATGCTTCTCTCGAATGGCTTAACCTTTTCAAGGTTCTTTGGTCTCACTCGTTTGTCAAAGAAGCAACTTAGTTTTACCTCTTCTCTTGCTCTTCCGTTTTTCCCTCCGGTGCCATTCTAGATCTCGGGACGAGATCCTCTCGTAGTGGTGGAGTGTTGTGACGCCCCGAGACCGTTGCGCTAGGTGTCTTCCAGTTATTCGCCGTCGTTGCCATGTCTTTTACTTGCGTGTTGCATTTCATCATGTCATCATATGCATTGCATCATCATGTTTTCAAAACTTGCGTTCGTCCGGGTTCTCCGAGTTCTCTCAGTTGTCCGTTCTGAGACCAACCACACTTGCACATGCCCGCGGCATATCCGACATAGTATTTTATAAGTGGCCAGAAAATGTTCTGGGAATGGGATGAGAGTTGACGTGTGGTCTTATTATAGTGTAGATAGACCGCCTGTCAAGTTTCATCGCATTCGGAGATCGTTTGATGCCCCAACGGATAACTATAGCGGCAATATAGCTGGTCTAACGTCGGACGTTTTCGGTATCCGGAAACCGTGCCGGGCTGCATCTCTCTCCTTTTCTCTCAGACCAACCCGCTCTTCACAATCCGTCAGGCCCTACCTAACCTCTCTCGTCAGCCCGCGGCCCTCCTCGCGCGCGCGTCCGAAAATTGTCCCAGACCCAACCCGAGCAGTCATCACCGTTGTGTCCGGATCATCCCCAAACGTCTACAAAACATCTCCGTTTTGTTAATTGGGTCCCCTAACCTATGTATCCGGGATCGTCCGATTACGATCGGAGCGATCCGTTAGCCCCTAACCAATCCCACCATCGTATATATTTGGTCCAACCCTAAAAATTAGGAGGTCTGTCCCATCCACCCTCCCGCCGCCGCCACCTTCCTACCCTCTCCCTCGGGATCCTTCCTCTCCTTGTTTTTCAGCGCCGAGCCAACCAGATCTACTCCCCTGCCTTCTCGATCCAACCCCACCGAGCTCCTCTGCCCGATCCCCCTGCTCTTTGCCTTCTCCTCATCGTGCTTGGGCCCGAGGCCCCAGCCAGCCCCGCCCCGCCTTTCTCTTCCACCTCGCGTCGCCGCTCCCTGCGTCAGCCCCACATGGACGCTGTCCCTCTGCACCTCGTCTTCAACCAGCCTGCCACCACGTCCTCACCGACCCCTCCACCGGTGACCAAGACCAGCAGCTGCTCTAGGCCGTTGTCGTCGCGTCCTTTTTCTCCTCTCTCTTTTCCTCCCCGAGGTCTCTCTCATCTCTAATTCTGTCACCGCGCTGTGCAGGAGCTTCGCCATGGCCTTGCAGCTCCCATCACCACCCTGCTCCACTCGTCGCCGTCTCCATCACACCCGGCGAGTCCCTGCGTCCCCGCTTCCAGGTCGTCCCGCTGCCCTACCAGAGACCAGCTGCCTCGCCTCGTGTCTTCCCGACGGCCTCCACCTCACCCGCCGCTGCCACTGCCTCCCCTGTCGAATGAACCAGCAGATCCAGCCTGCTCCCTCTGCTTCGAGACGAGGCCAGCGGAGTCCTGCTCGATCCCCCCTGCGTTGACCGCGCCCCGATCCAGCGCCTGGGCCTCTCCAGCCGCAGCGCCCCAAGGCCCAAGCCACTCCCCTCGCCCGGCCTTAAGGTCCGATGTGAGCAGCTCCCCCGCGCCTGGGCCAGATCTCAGTTTCGGCCCAACGCATGTTTTTTTCTTGAACGTTTTTCCTTTTTTTCAGAGAACACTGTTTTTGCAGATAGGTCCCTAAACTTCATGCATATAATAACTTAATAACCGTGCATCGGATTAAAACAATTTATATATGAAACTTGCTTAGAATTTTGTCTAGTTTCATAATATGTCATTTTCATCCATGTTTAAAATGTTTAAAATGATGCTTATTTAAATTTGCTCCTATGTCATGCTAAAATGCTTTAATTCATAACTAAATAATCGTAACTCAGATTTTAATAAACCTTATATGTAAATGGGGTAGAAAAATGCCTAGTTTAACTTGGTGACATCACTTTGCATGTTTAACAAATCTAAAATTGTGTTTAGGGCAGAACAGTACCAAACCTAAAAATATGCACATGAGGAGTTTCCGGACTTGTTGTTTGTCGTTTCGGCCTCATTTAAACTTGCCTAAATAGGTAGTTTTCATTTGCTTCACCCTCTTGTCATGTTTAACAACATTTAATATTGTTGGGTACATAAACGAGATTGAACTAAATAACTTGAATGTGGTGTTTCGTCAATATGCAATGGAGTTGCATGTTGAGCTCCACTTAATTTGTAGGGTTGTTTGTGCACTTTGCCATGCCATGTTTCATTAAACCGGACATGCATCATACTTGATTGTGCATCATGTCATGATTATGTGATGGTTGTTTACCATGATTGTTTGCTTCTTTCCGGTGTTGCTTCTTCGGGTTGGTTCCGGTAACATTGCGTTTGTGAGGATCCGTTGGCTACGTCCGTTTATCTTCTTCATGGACTCGTTTCTTCTTCCTTGCGGGATTTCAGGCAAGATGACCATACCCTCAAAATCACTTCTATCTTTGCTTGCTTAGTTGCTCGCTCTTTTGCTATGCCTATGCTGCGATACCTACGACTTGCTTATCATGCCACCCATATTGTTGAACCAAGCCTCTAGCCCACCTTGTCCTAGCAAACCGTTGTTTGGCTATGTTACCGCTTTGCTCAGCCCCTCTTATAGCGTTGTTAGTTGCAGGTGAATATTGAAGTTTGTTCCTTGTTGGAACATGGAGCTGTTGTTCCTAGTTGGAATATGTTTACTTGTTGGGATATCACAATATATCTTATTTAATTAATGCATCTATATACTTGGTAAAGGGTGGAAGGCTCGGCCTTATGCCTGGTGTTTTGTTCCACTCTTACCGCCCTAGTTTCCGTCTTATCGGCTTTATGTTCCCGGATTTTGCGTTCCTTACGCGGTTGGGTTATAATGGGAACCCCTTGACAGTTTGCTTTGAATAAAACTCCTCCAGCAAGGCCCAACCTTGGTTTTACCATTCACCACCTAGCCTTTTTTCCCTTGGGAGTCGCACATCCCGAGGGTCATCTTTATTTTAACCCCCCCGGTCCAGTGCCTGTCTAAGTGTTGGTCCAAACTAGAGCCACTTGTGGCGCCACCTCGGGGAAACTTGAGGGCTGGTTTTAGCTGTACGTAGTGTTCATCCGGTGTTGCCCTGAGAACGAGATGTGTGCAGCTCCTATCAGGATGTCGGTGCATCAGGCGGTCTTGCTGGACTTGTTTTACCATTGTCGAGGATGTCTTGTAACCGGGATTCCAAGCCTGATCAGGTCTTCCCGCTAGAAGGAATATCCTTCGTTGACCGTGAGAGCTTGTGATGGGCTAAGTTGGGACACCCCTGTAGGGATTTGAACTTTCGAAAGCCGTGCCCGCGGTTATGGGCAGATGGGAATTTGTTAATGTCCGGTTGTAGAAAACCTGAAGTTGACCTTAATTAAAATACATCAACCGCGTGTGTTACCGTGATGGTCTCTTTCCGGCGGAGTCCGGGAAGTGAACACGGTGTTGGAGTTATGTTTGACGTAGGTTGTTCTAGGATCACTTCTTGATCATAGTTTCTCGATCGCGCTTTGCCTTCTCTTCTCGCTCTCATTTGCGTATGTTAGCCACCATATATGCTAGTCGCTTGCTGCATCTCCACATCATACCTTTACCTTACCCATAAGCTTAAATAGTCTTGATCGCGAGGGTGCGAGATTGCTGAGTCCCCGTGACTCACAGATACTTCCAAAAACCAGCTTGCAGGTGCTGATGAGACCGTGCAGATGACGCAACCAAGCTCAAGGAGGAGCTCGATGAAGATCTTGTCCTTTGTCTTGTTTCGTTTCTAGTTGATCAGTAGTGGAGGCCAGTTGGGGTCGATCGGGGATCTGTGTAGCATTTGGGGTAGTCTTCTTTTATTTTGGGTTCCGTAGTCGGACCTTGATTGTAACTGGTTGATGTAATGCTTTATTCATGTAATTGTGTGAAGTGGCGATTGTAAGCCAACTATGTATCTTTTTCCCTTATGTATTACGTGGTTGTGTGAAGATTACCTCACTTGCGACATTGCTTTCAATGCGGTTATGCCTCTAAGTCGTGCTTCGACACGTGGGAGATATAGCCGCATCGAGGGCGTTACATCGTCACTCCTAGCGTACCCAAGCTTGCGCTTCAACCTCATAATAGCATCATCAAACCCATCATTCAAGGGCCGAGGAGGGGTACGACTACCTTGAGGGAATCCAAACAGATGGTGAATAGCATCACTTGTAATACGCAGAACCTTGTTCGCCTCACCCATGTCCAGAATCATGGTTGTAGGGTCGATCCTCGTGTAAATGTTGCCCATCAAAGGATGAGAAATGTTGGAATCAACCTTCAAGTCAAACACACAACCAAAACCAGCCTTGATAACCCTCGTCTTGTGCCTAGCATGTAGCATTTTCGCACACGCCTTGACCTCTCCTAGTGAGTAGCGAACCGTCTTGTTAAAACGTTTCGCCTCACCTCCTCCATGGCCACCTTCTTCGGGCGCTTTGCCTCCTCTCTTCCTCCTATCAGGCCGCTCCACAAGCTGATACTGAAAAAAATGCAATTACAAGGAAGAAAGGCAGAACAATGAGATACACAAGCTTCACCAAAATTCCACTAATGCCTACATACGTAGTACATTTCAGAAGTCCAACTATGTCTACATAGGCAGTACAACCATGGATGACCAGAAGTTAAGATGCTTTCAAACTGTTGGAAATTTACAAAAGCAGAAGTTCTACCATGTACACCAAGGCAGTAATCAAACACGTATTTCAGAAGTCCAACTATGTCTACATAGGCAGTACAACCATGTATGACCACAAGTTAACATGCTTTCAAAAATGTTGGAAATTTAAAAAGCAGAAGTTCAACCATGTACACCAAGGCACTAATCAAACATGTATACCAACAAGTTAAGCTAATCTTTTCATGTATATATCCAGAAGTCCAACTATGTACACAAAGGCAGTAATACCATAAAAGCAAAGAAGATCAGCTAATTTATTCGTCTATATGGAGCAGAAGGTCAGCTATGTATGCCAAGGCAGTGCTAAAAACACAAAAACTACAGCAATAGCGACAAATGCTCTAAAAACGGTAAACATGAGACATTCATACCTGATTAGCGACAACATCATCATCGTCGCCGTCCTCGTCATTCGCATTGAAATCAACATCATCCTCGTCCTCTGGATTAACACGAGAACGCTTCTTCTCACCCTTGTTGACCTTTGCAGGTGCAACCTTGCGCTTGACGCCACATTTCTTCCCCTTACCAGATGCGCCAGCACCAAGCGGAGAAGGTGTAGGCACGACAGTGGCAACCACACGAGGACTACGGTGTGGCGTACCACCGAGGCCTAGCCCGTCATCTTCAGCAAGTTCTGCAAGCCTTGAAACACGTGGGATCCTTCGAGGATTAACTCCACCAACTACATGCTTCCTCGCAGCGGTCTTCTTGATTTTCTTCTTAACAGGGACAACCGTGCCATCACTGCCACATGGCACGTCTTCCCCAACCGTGAGCTCAGCCGCATGAATAGATCCAGGAACATCAGAACCTTTCTCAAGGGGGGCCGCCCTCTTCTTGTCAAACTCTTCTTGCTTCTTCCTCTTACGTTGGTCTCCAGAAGAAGCTGAAGAGGCACATCCTCAGTTGTGTGACAGGTTCAGTGCCATCGACAGACAGTGATTACGTCTTTGACATCTGAAGAGAGCACAAAGGATCCGGAACCGAATCACAACCTTTGACCGGCGGAGCCCCCTGCTCACCAGCAGCGGGGTTTTCTCACAAATCCCTCTGTGGACACATCTGCAAAGAACACCAAAAAACAAAGGAAAAAATAAAAAAAGTCAGGAACAAAAACAAAAAACAAACGACGGGAACAAGTTAAAAAACATGGCTTGAGAATTTAAAATGAAAATAAAAGAGGTTTCACATACTAGGTGAAGCAAGAGCTGCAGAAGCAAGATCCTCGAGGCTTGAAAAATTCTCAAGGCTCTAAGCAACCTCAGCAATCATAGTTAAAGGGATTGTGGGTGATTTAGCTGCATCAGATATTGGAGCATCAGTATTAAATTCTGAAGCTCCATCTTGATCGCAGGCATTTTTCAGAACTATTCAACTCATCACCAACTACAAAAAATGCAAGTAAAAAGGCAGCTGAGTTCTAATATGCAATCCTACACCAAAGGGACTTCTACTTTTACAACAATGTCCAATACCTAGAAGTTCAACAATACCTAACAAAGCAGTAAACACAACAAACTAACTAAAATTTACATATTAGATATAAAATAATCTACACCAGAGGGGCTACTACATATAACATGAATGTCCAGAAGTTCAACAATATATAACAAAGCAGTAAAAACAAAATGTGCATAATAGAAGTTCAACCAAATTTCATTATAAACAAACAATAATTAAAACCAGAAGTTCAACTATGTGACCCAACCAAGTAGCACATAAAAAAGACGTAGCATGACCACAAATAGTATTTCACAGGCAAACTAAATATCAATACCATGAAAATGATAACAAAAAAACAAAGATATACACTATAAATATGAAACATTTGGGAAGTCCAACAACACTTGGTGACATAGTTCACTAGCAATTCATCAAATAAAAATTAAGCAACACTCCACTAACTAAAACTAAGGGTAAAATGCATACACATGAACATTGTTAGAAGTTCACACATTTAAGAAAGGGCAGTCCAATAAGACAACTAAGTGAAGATATGGGCAGCCATATATATAAGAAAACTGCTATTTAAAATACAAGATCCAACCACAATAAAATACCTGGAGAAGATTTTGAAGCCATGACAACACAACCCCTTGATGAATGGATCTCCAAACCCTAGAACAACCTACTGAAAATAGGGGATAGATTGCATATAGTTAGCAAGTAGAAAATCATACAATAAATACAAAAGCAACTAAATCAAACCCTAGGATGAAACAACTAGAACATATCAACAAGTATGAAAAGATGAACAGTAGAACATCTAAGCAAGTACAACAAAAAATTATCCATAAACTAACTAGCATGTGACAGACACAATCTAGACTTCGAAATCAACAACACTAAGACAATTAGATGCATCAGATCCAGTATCAACCGCAACACCACACCCTCTCTTACATGCATCTGACTGCGGGCATCACCAAAGGGGAAATGAAACCCACACAGGTATGAAGGGAGAAATAGCACACACAAGCATCTCACAGACAAATCTGACCATGCGGGAATGGAATCCACCCACCACACGCACAAGAACCCCCTACTAATATCCCACCCAACCATCAGAAGAAGGGGTAGGAGGCGGACGCGAGAGCACACAGAAGAAACAAATAGGCCACAACAGAGCTGGCGAAACTAAGAGCAAGCATTAGGGGAAGGCAACATTTGTACCTCTCCAAACGACACCCGCACGCACGAATCCGGGGCGGTTCTTCCACTGCCCATGACGCCACGCGTACCTTGCAACCGCGCAGGCAGTTTCCGCCCTCACTTTAGAGCAGAAGAGAGCGGGCTGGGCGAGGAAGAGCGGGGCGTGGGGGAGAAATAGGAGCGGGGGCGTGCGCCGGTTACTCCACTCACGAGGGCAGGGGAGAGGGGCGAAGAAATCGGGGGGAGTTTGATAACCCACAAGTATAGGGGATCGCAATAGCTTTCGAGGGTAGAGTATTCAACCCAAATTTATTGATTCGACACAAGGGGAGCCAAAGAATATTCTCAAGTATTAGCAGCTGAGTTGTCAATTCAACCACACCTGGAAACTTAGTATCTGCAGCAAAGTGTTTAGTAGCAAAGTAATATGATAGTGGTGGTAGCGGCAACAAAAGTAAAGACAACAAAAGTAATGTTTTTGGTCTTTTGTAGTGATTGTAACAGTAGCAGCGGGAGAGTAAATAAGCAAGAACCAGTATATGGAAAACTCGTAGGCACCGGATCAGTGATGGATAATTATGCCGGATGCAGTTCATCATGTAACAGTCATTACATAGGGTGACACAGAACTATCTCAAATTCATCAATGTAATGTAGGCATGTATTCCGTATATAGTCATACATGCTTATGGAAAAGAACTTGCATGGCATCTTTTGTCCTACCTTCCTGTGGCAGCGGGGTCCTATTGGAAACTAAGGGATGTTAAGGCCTCCTTTTAATAGAGTGCCGGACCAAAGCATTAACACATAGTGAATACATGAACTCCTCAAACTACGGTCATCACCAGGAGTGGTCACGATTATTGTCACTTCGGGGTTGCCGGATCATAACACATAGTAGGTGACTATAGACTTGCAAGATAGGATCAAGAACTCAAATATGTTCATGAAAACATAATAGGTTCAGATCTGAAATCATGGCACTCGGGCCCTAATGACAAGCATTAAGCATAGCAAAGTCATAGCAACATCAATCTCAGAACATAGTGGATACTAGGGATCAAACCCTAACAAAACTAACTCGATTACATGATAAATCTCATCCAACCCATCACCGTCCAGCAAGCCTACGATGGAATTACTCACACACGGCGGTGAGCATCATGTAATTGGTGATGGAGGATGGTTGATCATGACGACGGCGATGAATCCCCCTCTCCGGAGCCCCGAACAGACTCCAGATCAGCCCTCCCGAGAGGTTTTAGGGCTTGGCGGCGGCTCCGTATCATAAAACACGATGATTTCTTCTCCCTGATTTTTTCTCTCCAAAAGCAAATATATAGAGTTGGAGTTGGCGTCAGAGGGCATCCAGGGGGCCCATGAGGTAGGGGGCGCGCCCTAGGGGGGGGGCGCCCCCCACCCTCGTGAGAAGGGTGTGGGCCCCCTGGTCTAAATCTTTGCCGAGGATTTTTATTATTTTTTCTAAGATGTTCCGTGGAGTTTCAGGTCATTCCGAGAATATTTGTTTTCTGCACATAAAACAACACCATGGCAATTCTGCTGAAAACAGCGTCAGTCCGGGTTAGTTCCATTCAAATCATACAAGTTAGAGTCCAAAACAAGAGCAAAAGTGTTTGGAAAAGTAGATACGACGGAGACGTATCAACTCCCCCAAGCTTAAACCCTTGCTTGTCCTCAAGCAATTCAGTTGACAAACTGAAAGAAAGAAAGGAAAACTTTTACAAACTCCGTTTGCTCTTGTTGTTGTAACTATGTAAAGCCAACATTCAAGTTTTCAGCATAGATCATAACTAACCACATTTGCAATAATTCTCAGGTCTCATAATTACTCATATCAATAGCATATCAACTAGCAAGTCATAATAATAAATCTCGAATGACAACACTTTCTCAAAACAATCATAATATGATATAACAAGATGGTATCTCGCTAGCCCTTTCTGAGACCGCAAAACATAAATGCAGAGCACCTTTAAAGATCAAGGACTGACTAGACATTGTAATTCATGGTAAAAGAGATCCAATCATAGTCACACCCAATATAAATTAACAGTGATGAATGCAAATGACGACTGTGCTCTCCAGCTAGTGCTTTTTAATAAGAGGGTGATGACTCAACATAAAAGTAAATGGATAGGCCCTTCGCAGAGGGAAGCAGGGATTTGTAGAGGTGCTAGAGCTTAGTTTTGGAATAGAGATAAATTGTATTTTTACCAGTATACTTTCATTGTCAACGTAACATCTAAGAGATGGCGATATCTTCCATGCTACACACATTATAGGCAGTTCCCAAACAGAATGGTAAAGTTTATACTCCCCCTCCACCAAAAAGCATCAATCCATGGCTTGCTCGAAACAACGAGTGCCTCCAACATACATCAGGTCCCAGGGGGAGTTTTGTTTGCAATTAATTTTGATTTAGTTTGCATAAAGCATGGGACTGGGCATCCCGGTGACCAGCCATTTTCTCGTGAGTGAGGAGCGGAGTCCACTCCTCTTGAGAATAACCCGCCTAACACGGAAGATAAGGACAGCCTTGGTTGATACATGAGCTATTCGAGCATACAAAACAAAATGTTTATTTGAAGGTTTAGAGTTTGGCACATACAAATTTACTTGGAACGGCAGGTAGATACCGCATATAGGAAGGTATGGTGGACTCATTTGGAATAACTTTGGGGTTTACGGGATTGGATGCACAAGCAGTATTCCCCGCTTAGTACAAGTGAAGGCTAGCAAAAGACTGGGAAGCGACCAACTAGAGAGCGACAACAACCATGTACATGCATTAAAATTAATAAACATTGGATGCAAGCATGAGTAGGATATAATCCACCATGAACATAAATATCATGAAGGCTATGTTGATTTTGTTTCAACTACATGCGTGAACATGTGCCAAGTCAAGTCACTTAAATCATTCAAAGGAGGATACCATCCCATCATACCACATCATAATCATCTCAATAGCATGTTGGCACACAAGGTAAATCATTATAACTCATAGCTAATCAAGCATGGCACAAGCAACTATGATCTCTAATTGTCATTGCAAACATGTTTATTCATAATAAGCTGAATCAAGAACGAGGGACTCATCATATTTACAAAAACAAAAAGAGGTCGAGTTCATACCAGCTTTTCTCATCTCAGTCAGCCCATCATATATCATCATAATTGCCTTTCACTTGCACGACCGAATGGTGTGAATAATAATAAGAATGTACGTGCATTGGACTAAGATGGAATCTGCGAGCATTCAATAAACAGGAGAAGACAAGGCAATATGGGCTCTTGGTTAAATCAACAATAATGCATATAAGAGCCACTTCAATAATTTAATTATGGTCTTCTCCTACTGACCCCCAAATAAAAGAAAAGAAATAAAACTATTTACACGGGAAAGCTCCCAACAAGCAGAAGAAGAACGGGAAATATTTTTGGGTTTTCTTTTTAATTATTACTACTACAGCAGAAAAATAAACTACTACTAATTTTTTTTGGTTTTTCTTAAGGTTTAACAAACACACAAGAAGAAAGCAGGAAAAAGAAAATAAACTAGCATGGATATTATAGTGAAAAAAGTATGAGCACCGACATCTAGTAATGAGTGTGTGTGAACATAAATGTAATGTCGGTGAAAAATACGTACTCCCCCAAGCTTAGGCTTTTGGCCTAAGTTGGTCTATGGCCACGGCTGGCCTGGCTGATATCCATAATAATAGTTGTTGGGGTCATACTGTGATGAGGAATAGTTGGGATCATACTGATGTGCAGCGGTTATCACCTGCTGAGCTACAGTGTGGAGTCGAGCTGCCTCCGCTCCCCTCTCGTACTCTTCTGCCTCCTCTCTGGTAATAACATATCTTCTTTTTGTCTGTGAATCAAAGAAGGCAGGAGCAGGGAGAGTAATACGGAAAACACGTCGTTTATCAAAAATTAAACGATACAAGAGAGGTGATTCAGGCCTCTCGACAAACTGGTGCGAAGCCATAGAGTCATATGCAACCTACGAGCTACAATGGCTCCCATATGATAAGATTGGTCTCCTAACACAGCACTCCTAAGAATGCCAAGATCAGGGACACACATATGACATACTTCATCCTTAGCATTTATGCATCTACCGATGAAGAGAGCAAAATAATGTATAGCAGGAAAGTGAATGCTCCATATGGTAGCCTGCGTTATATCTCTAGATTCCCTCACAATTATACTAGCAAGAAAGTTTCTAAATTCAGATTTAGGGGGATCCCTAATACTTCCCCATGATGGAAGATTGCAAGCAGAAGTGAAATCCTCTAAGTCCATGGTATAAGATTTGTCATAGAGATCAAACATGACTGAAGGAGAATTACGCGAAGATGAATACTCAAACCTCCTCACAAAGGAACTTGTGAGATCATGATACTGGGGGCATTTGTTAGCCGCAAAATCCTCAAGACCGGCATTGCGCAAATATGCTTTGAATTCTTCTTTAATTCCCGCACGGTCCATAAAATTTTCCGACGACCATTCACAAGGCCGTACTGGAGCGTCTCTTGGTGGATCCTCGTCAGCATCGCGCATAGCAATCCTGGGTCCTTGCTTCTTAGAGGAACCACCTTGGAACATCTTCCTAAGCATATTGTTTTTCTCTGAAAAATTCTGAAATTTTTAGTAACTTCAAACAAAAGTGAAACAACTTCAATAAAACTGATAGCAACTACTCCTACAAGTGCCTAGAGCCTATATCAAGCATTAGAAGTACTTAGAACCATATAAATTTGACATGCAAGCTCAAGAACATGGTCACCTATGCAACACAAATTTGCAAAGAATAAAGCACTAGAACAAAAACTAATTGGACCAATGGAGGAGTCACATACCAAGGAACAATCTCCCCAAGCAGTTTTGCGAGAGGTGCTTTGAGCAAGGAGATCAAAAATCATACCAAAAGTGTCTGGAACTCGTGCTTGAGTTGGTTTTTGGGGTTTGTGTGAGACAAAGGAAGAAGATGGTGGGATAAGTGGAGGAGGGCCACCATGGGCCCACGAGGCAGGGGGGTGCGCCCTAGAGGGGGGGGGGGCGCCCACCACCCTCGTGGCCAGGTGGCAGCTCCCCCTACGGTAATTTTTGCACACTAAATCCTCAAATATTCCCGAAAAAATCATATTAAATTGGCATGTCATTCTGAGGACTTTTATTTTCGGGATATTTTTATGTTGCACGGATAAGTCAGGAAACAGACAGAAAAATACTATTTTTACTTTATTTAATATAAATAACAGAAAGTAAAAGTGTGGTACAGAAGGTTGTGCTTCTAGTTTCATCCATCTCATGCTCATCAAAAAGAATCCACTAACAAGGTTGATCAAGTCTTGTTAACAAACTCATTCCGATAATCATGAAACCGGAGAAATTTCGAATAACACTAAGTTACATCAACGGAGATATGCACATCCCCAATAATAAGAATATCATATTTCTTCTTGACAGTAGGAAGAGGAAATTCAAAACCTCCAAATATAATCGATGGAATTTTTCCAATAGAGTTGATACTATGAACTTGAGGTTGTTTCCTCGGAAAGTGTACCGTATGCTCATTACCATTAACATGAAAAGTTACATTGCCTTTGTTGCAATCAATAACAGCCCCTGTATTATTAAGAAAAGGTCTTCCAAGAATAATAGACATACTATCATCCTCGGGAATATCAAGTATAACAAAGTCCGTTAAAATAGTGTAGCGACCCGACCTCAGATGGTCAAGTCTCTGTGCTTCAGTGTCATCCCTGGATCGGTAATGCTGACACACACAGTATTCGAAGGATTTATAACAGAGTAGCAATCACACACTATTACATCGAATGTCTCCAAAGAGAACTTATTACAATAATATGGCTTAAGGCCATCTAATGCGATAACAGCGGAAGGCTTGGAAGATAAAGTGAGTCCATCATCTCCAACGGCATAGCTGAGCTGCACGGCAACGACCTAACGAACCTTACTCCTCGTCTGAAAAGTCTGCAACATAATACGTTGTAGCCCGAAAATGGGTCAGCACATGGAATATGCTGGCAAAGTAACATAGTAGAGCAAAAACAAAATAATGCTATCACTATATGCATGTATGGCTGGTGGAAAGCTCTATGGTTATAGTTTTGCGAAAAGCCAATTTTTCCCTACAACAACGGAATAGATTTTAATTTTACTATGATGGTGGTTGAAACATCATTGAGAAGGTATCCCCTACTCAATCCCAATCAAAGTGAATTAACATCCCAACAGTATTAATTAAGCATGGTGAGATACATGTGATAACCCAAGTACTGGATACTCAAGAATTGTCCATAACCGGGGACACGGCTAACCATGATTAGATTGTACACTCTGCAGAGGTTTGCGCACTTTTCCCCGCAAGACTCGATCGCCTCCGTTGGATTTCTCGCACGACATGGTGTTTGAGAAACGGATGACCGAGACACAGTCTTTCAGAAACGTTAACTCTCTACTCCGGGTAGACCATACCAAACCTAAAAAACCCACTACCTGCTGATCTACCTCTTCAAGAGCTTCACGTAACTTACTCAACTATGCTAGAGCCCATAATAGCTTGTGGCTGCACACGGAAGTTTCTAGCATGAATCATCTCAGTTCCCTTTGAGCCTGGGTGGCGGTCCATAGGAGATCACACGGGTACCCTGGGATTTCCAAAAAAACCCAGACAACACTGGGTTCCCCAGGTGCCTCAATCCACCCAGTTGTTTGATTAAGTTGCCACCTTAAGTTGAAACATTAATTAACAATCTCACATCTGACATGAATTTCACTCAAACCCAAACCACGTCTACGAGCATAGCATAGCAATAAGCAATACGTAGAAGTAACTCCCAAGGGTTTGAATGTAACAGGGCAATAGGTTCTACCTCAGCAACTACTTCCCAACCCACAAGTTAATGACATCCTAATCATGCAATGTTTGAGGATTGGAATTAATGCATAAAAACTGGGTAATAATGGGATATGATCAAAGTGTTACTTGCCTTGCTGACGATCCGCGAATCCTAGAGACTCGTAGTAACACGCTTCGCACTCCGGGAATTCTATCGCAAGCAAACAATAACATACATAAGTAACAAGCAACGATGCACAAGCAAAACTCAAATAAGAGAGGTTGACCAGAAAGTTCAAATTAAGAACTCCGGTTCGCAAAAAGAATCAAAACAAACGGAGCAACAAAACTCAAACGGCGAAAGAAAGAAGCTTCATTTACTAATCTGAAACTAGGTCAAATTTTACAGTAGCAAAACTTGTTTGAGTTGGTTAAACGGAAAGAGGGTTTTGAGACGAAACTCCAGGCGCTTGAATCGCCTGATTCCGTTAAACGAGCGAAAAGATAAACAGAAACTAAGATCGGATCAGAAATCACGATTAGAAAAATCGCGAAATAAATCCGATAAAAGAAAACTCATGAACAGACTAAAGAACGAGCGTTCGTTAGTTGTTTCTAACAGGCAAGGAACCGTTCGTTAAAACGAACGTACGGACGAACGTCCGCTAACTAGAAGAACCGAGAAAAACCGGCGAATCCGAAAAAACGGATCTAGGGTTTCTGAAAAAAAACCGAACCATTTTTAGAAAAATAAAAAAAAACCGACAGCGGGGCGCGGTGGCTACCTCCGGCGAGGGCTCCAGCGGGGCGGAGTGCGGGGCGGCGGGGCTTGGCGGCGGCGGTG
>NC_041382.1:163219754-163228991 GCF_002162155.2 Triticum dicoccoides
CGGCGGGGGGGCTAGGCGGCGGCGGTGGTGTTGGGGCGGGGGTGGCGACGTATATAAAGGGGGCGGGGGCGGCGACTTGGAGGAGGGGGCAAGGCGCGGTGGAGGCGGAGTCCAACTCGGACTCCGGTCCGAGTGGCGGCGGCGGCGGCCTGGCGCGGCTGGGCCTTAGGCCCAGTCGGCGCGGAACCTCTTTATTTTTTTAAACTTCGTCGACCGAAATAAAATCCTAGAAAAATAAAAACCTAAAAATGCCAAAACAATTTTTCACTGTCTAAATAAAATATTTAGAACAAGATGAACATTGTCTTGGCCCTAAAATGCAATTTTGAAAAACATGCAATTTTTCTAATGCAAATAAAATCCAAAAAAATCAAATAAAAATCAATTTAATGATTTTAATATTTTTCCTCCAATATTTCATTTATTTTGGAGAAGTCATATTATCTCCTCTCTTTAATTTTTAATGTGAAATATTTTTCGGGGAGAAATAATTAAAATCAAATCCTCTTTTCATTATTTGATAAAAGAATCAAGTATGAAGACCGGGAAATCCCCAACTCTCTCCGAGGGTCCTTGAGCTGCTTAGGATTTCGAGGATTATGGAACGGAAAAGCAATAAAACATGATATGCATGGATGATCTATGTATATAATTCCAAATTGAAAATTTGGGATGTTACAAACCTACCCCCCTTAAGATGAATCTCGCCCTCGAGATTCGGGTTGGCTAGAAAATAGGTATGGGTGGTCCTTGCGGAGATCATCCTCTCATTCCCAGGTAGCTTCATCCTCGGTATGGTGGCTCCACTAAACTTTACAAAACTTGATAACCTTACTGTGGGTGACTCTGCTGGCAAACTCAAGAATTTTAACTGGCTTCTCCTCGTAAGTCAAATCACTGTCCAACTGAATCACCTCCAAGGGTACTGTATCTCTTAATGGTATTTCCGCCATCTCAGCATGACACTTCTTCAGCTGTGAAACGTGGAACACATCATGGACTCCTGACAATCCCTTAGGTAACTCCAACTTGTAGGCGACTTCTCCCATCCGTTCCAAAATGCGATACGGTCCTACAAATCTCGGGGCTAACTTTCCTTTAACTCTAAAATGTTTCACTCCTCGCAAGGGCGATACTCGCAGATTGCTCTATCTCTAATTTCGTAGGTTACCTCCTTGCTTTTTGAGTCTGCGTAACTCTTCTGCCTGGACTGAGCAATCTTCAGTCGGTCTCGGATCAGTTTTACCTTCTCCTCAGATTCTTTAATCAAGTCTGGTCCAAACAACTGTCGGTCTCCTACCTCATCCCACATCAATGGTGTTCTGCACCTGCGTCCATACAAGGCTTCAAACAATGCCATCTTCAAACTGGCTTGGTAGCTATTGTTGTATGAGAACTCTGCATACAGCAAATTGTCACCCCAACTAGATCCATAATCTAGCGCACAGGCTCTCAACATGTCCTCCAAAATTTGATTGACTCTCTTAGTCTGTCCATCTGTCTGCGGGTGAAACGATGTACTGAACTCCAATCTCGTTCCCAAAGTCTGGTGTAACTGATGCCAAAACTTTGAAGTAAACTGTGTTCCTCGATCCAATACGATGGTCCTCGGAACTCCATGCAGACATACAATTTTGGACATATAGATCTTGGCCAACTTTGCACTTGTATAGGTGGTTTTCACTGGGATGAAGTGAGCTACTTTGGTCAAACGATCAACTACTACCCATATGGAATCATATCCTTCTTTAGTCTTGGGTAA
The DNA here is from genome assembly GCF_002162155.2 of Triticum dicoccoides. Taxonomy (NCBI): domain Eukaryota; kingdom Viridiplantae; phylum Streptophyta; class Magnoliopsida; order Poales; family Poaceae; genus Triticum; species Triticum dicoccoides. Next base: position 163,221,517 of record NC_041382.1, read on the forward strand.
TCCGGTGATAAAGTCCATGCCAAGTTTATCCCACTTCCATTCGGGTATCGGCATAGGCTGTAACAGTCCTGCTGGCTTCTGATGTTCTGCCTTAACTCTCTGACATACATCACATATGGCTACATACTCGGCAATATCCTTCTTCATACCAGTCCACCAGATGATCAAGCTATGTACCTAGGGTAGGGGCATGGACCTGTCCTAAGTACCCTACCCAAGGACATCCCTAGAAGAAGTCACCTTTCAATCGACTTGGAGGTATCCCACTCGACGGATTCAAGACACTCGACCATGAAGCAATCACTCGACTGCCAGGAGATCTAAAGTCACCCTGCACGCAAACGGTCGGTCATTAAGTAGCTTTTATGGTCATCATAGCACTTTATTAGGGGCGTTACCAGTAACCCCCAGTCTTAATGTACTTTAAACCTTGCATTACTGAGGGCTGGAGGGGCCTGGCGAACTCTATATAAGCCACCCCCTCCTCAGTATCAAGGGTTGGCACCCCTGTTATTCATACACACATAATTCAGTCGACCGCCTCCGGGCACCGAGACGTAGGGATGTTACTTCCTCCGAGGAGGGCATGAACTCGTAATCCTCGTGTGCTAACAACTCCATAGCTAAGATCTAGCCTTTCCATACTTACCCCCTACATCACTGTCAGAGTTAGAACCACGACAGTTGGCGCCCACCACGGGGCAAGGAGTCTTAGCGCCTAGTTTGAGAAGTTGCAATTTTTTCCGATCTCCTTGATCATGCTTTTGGGCGGAGCTTTGGTGGAGGGCCGCGAGATCCGTCTCGGCGCGCTCACGTTCATCGCCGATGACTACGCTTGGCTTCAGGAGGCTCCACTCGACGTCGACGCGCTCCTCGTCCGCGGGGCGACGCACTTTCGCGCATGTGTCCGTGGTGTCCTCCTGCGGCAGCCGTCGACCCAGTATCGGTCGGCTCCCGTGGCATCTCCCCGCCCTGTTTCTCGCCGGTGCAAGCGCTCCGGTTGGTCGAGACTTCAGAGGTGGGTGAGGCATGCGGTGGCCCGCCAGTCGGCCACCCCACAAGTCGCGGCAATCGAGCCCGACGAATCCCTCTACGGCCTGTTCGACCTGTCGACTGGCTCCGCAGAGACCGCATCCGAATCCGATAGCAGTGACCCAGCTGTAGAGGTTTTGGTGATCGATGGGCCACACATTCCTCCCGGTTTCCCCCGCGCTGACGGAGGCGCGGATGGGGGCGACCCATCGCGTCCTCACGAGGAGTATCTCCCCGAGCCTCTCACATCGTTGCAGCGGGAGGAACTTCGCCGACGGAACATGGATGCACTCCACAATCCTATCATTGGAGAAACCCCCGAGGCCCGAGCCTTGGAGGACGCGCGCTTGGCTAACTTGGCCGAGCGCACTCGACTGGAGAATCTCCAGTGAATACTCGACGGGCGAGCACATCAACGGGCTCCAGAATCCAGTCGACGTCAACTCTTTCCGCCCCCGCAGGTATATCGTACTCCAATTCAGAATTTGGCGGCAGCGGCCCGTATAGCAGAGTCGATTCAACCGTCCCAGTCAGAGGCTGGCAGAGGCTCGTTGCAAATCAGAGCGTTGCTCCGGGCAGCGGGAGACCAGAATTCCGCTGTTTCTCAGTCACGGAACAGGATCCATAGTCGATCCGTTGCAGCGGATACAGTCCAGTCGGCTCACAGCCCAAGATCGCCTCTGAGGCGTGAGGGATGTGGAGACCGGTGTGATCAGTACAGAAGGAATGAGCAGTATGATCACCGATTCGATCGTGATGATCGACGTCGAGTGCCAACCCCTCCCCCGAGGAGTGCATCATATGTGCCTCGATAGCAGGTGGACAGACGCCCTCATAGTGTTGGGCAGAGAATTTCAGTCGACCCCAGGGAACCAGGCTTTGATGCGAGATCCATTCTCGTTCAAGGTTTGGTCGACAGGAATAGAGCTCACCGAGAAGGCCATGACAGAGATGCGCCTACCAGTAGCAGAGTACATGTTTCAGGGCCAGAGTGTTTTATTCGAGTCATCAGAGCCGCTGTAATTCCTCCCAATTGCAGGTTGGCGACTGGAGTTAGTAAGTTCACCGGTGAGTCCAAGCCCGATACTTGGCTCGAAGATTACCGAGTGGCTGTCCAGATTGGCGGTGGGAATGATAAGGTAGCCATGAAGCACCTGCCTCTCATGTTAGAAGGCTCGGCCAGAGCGTGGCTGAATCAGTTAGCACCCTGCAGCATTTACACTTGCGAGAATCTCTCCCGAGTGTTTGTCACCACATTTGAAGGAACATGCAAGCGACCTGCAGGCCTTACGGAATTGCGGTCTTGCGTACAGAAACCGAATGAAACTCTGAGGGATTACATCCAGAGGTGGATCACATTGCATCACACAGTTGAAAATGTACCGGATCATCAAGCAGTTTGTGCCTTTAAAGAAGGCGTTAAGTACAGAGAATTGAATCTGAAGTTTGGTCGAACCGGAGAGATGTATCTGAATCGGATGATGGAGATTGCCACCAAATACGCTAATGGTGAATATGAGGATCGACTCCGGAGTGGCAAGCATAAAGCAGTCGCCCAGGAAACCGGAGGAAATTCCAGTCAGAAACGGAAGCGGAAAGCCAAGCCAGCCGCTCCTAGGGAGGCCCTGGCCGTAACCGAGGGAAAATTTAAGGGAAAACCCAAAGGACCTTGGAACCCCAAGAAAGTTAAAGACCAAGATGGAAATGATGTTTTGGATCTACCGTGTCACATCCACACCAAGAAAGATGAAGAGGGTAAACTCATTTACCCAAAGCATACCACTCGACAGTGTCGGCTTCTGATCCAGCAGTTTCAGGGCAAGCAGTCCAAAGATAAGGAAAAGGAGTCAGACAAAGTTGAGGACAAGGAAGATAGTGACGATGGGTACCCCCCAGGTCAATTCCACCCTGATGATTTTTGCTGATGTTGAGAGCAAAAGTCGACTGAAGGTTATTAACTGTGAGGTAAATATGGTTGCTCCGGCAACACCCAATTACCTGAAGTGGTCCCAGACTGCCATCACATTCGACCAGTCTGATCACCCTACGCACATTGCCACCCCTGGGAGGCAAGCTCTGGTGGTCGACCCAGTTGTCGAAGGCACTCGACTGACCAAAGTCCTGATGGATGGAGGCAGTGGTTTGAACATACTGTATGCAGAAACATTGAAAGGGATGGGCATTCCGATGTCCAGGCTCAGCACCAGTAACATGAGTTTTCATGGAGTCATTCCTGGGAATAAAGCCGAGTCACTCGGCCAAATTTCTCTTGATGTGGTTTTCGGTGATTCCAAGAATTACCGCAAGGAAAAGTTGACATTCGAAGTTGTGGATTTCCAAAGTGCTTATCACACTATTTTGGGCAGGCCAGCTTATGCACGCTTCATGGCTCGACCATGTTATGTGTATCTCAAATTGAAGATGCCTGGTCCCAAAGGTGTGATCACTGTTACGGGCAATTGGAAGAAAGCAGAAGAGTGTTTTCAGAAAGGCTCAAAGATTGCTGACGCTCAGATGGTGGTGGTCGAGCTGCAAGAGTATCACAAGACTGCAGATCCGAGTGAGTTGCTACGACCTAAGAAGCCTGCTTCAGAATTAGCTTTTCAGTCGTCCGATGAAACGAAGGCAGTTCACATTCACCCGACCGATCCAAATGCTGCTCCGACTCACATCTCAACAACGGTCAACTCCAAATAGGAAGAAGCGCTCATCTAGTTCCTCCGTGAGAACTGGGACATCTTCGCATGGAAGCCTGCTGACATGCCTGGAGTTCCCAGGGGGCTGGCTGAGCATCGTCTACGAGTCGACACAAAATTTAAACCTGTGAAAGAACATCTTCGACGGTCCGCCGTCCAGAAGAGGAAGGCCATTGGCAAGGAGGTGGTTCGGCTCTTAGCAGCGGAGTTCATCCGAGAAATTTACCACTCCGAGTGGCTCGCCAATGTTGTCATGGTCCCCAAGAAGGACAAGTCACTTCGCATGTGCATTGATTTCAAGCATGTCAATCGGGCCTGCCCGAAAGATCATTTTCCTCTCCCCCGCATCGACCAGATAGTCGACTCGACTGCGGGATGTGAGCGTTTGTCTTTCCTAGACGCCTATTCCGGGTACCATTAGATCCGTCTGTATGGGCCCGACGAGATCAAAACAACTTTCATCACTCCATTCGGGTGCTTCTGTTATGTCACCATGCCGTTCGGCCTCAAGAATGCCGGAGCCACGTTCATGAGGATGATTCAGAAGTGTTTGCTCACTCAAATCAGTCGGAATGTCGAGGCATACATGGATGATATTGTGGTCAAGTCACGGAAGGGTTCCGACCTGCTGACTGACCTTGCTGAAACCTTTGCCAACCTCAGGAGGTATGATATCAAGCTCAATCCGTCAAAGTGCACGTTCGAAGTTCCAGGTGGGAAGTTACTCGGTTTACTCGTTTCTGAACGGGGAATCGACGCCAATCCTGAAAAAATTGGTACTATACTCCGGATGAAATGTCCTGTGCGTGTGCATGACGTCCAGAAGATTACAGGATGCTTGGCCGCTTTAAGTCGATTCATCTCTCGCCTCGGTGAAAAGGCATTGCCTCTTTACCGACTGATGAAGAAGTCCGACAAGTTCGAGTGGACTCCAGAAGCTGATGCAGCGTTTACAGAGCTCAAAGCTCTGCTCTCCACCCAGCCGGTGCTTGTTGCCCCAATCAGCAAGGAGCCTTTGCTGATTTACATTGCAGCCACAGGACAAGTTGTCAGTACAGTACTTATGGTCGAGCGGGAAGAAGAAGGAAAGGCCTTCAAAGTTCAGCGCCCAGTATATAATGTTTCTGAAGTTTTGACTCCTTCAAAGCAAAGATATCCTCATTACCAGAAGCTTGTATATGGGATTTATATGACCACGAAGAAGGTTGAACATTACTTCTCTGATCATTCCATTACAGCCATCAGCGACGCTCCATTATCAGAGATTTTGCACAACAAAGATGCAACTGGTCGAGTGGCCAAATGGGAGATTGAACTTCTTCCCCTAGATATCAAGTTTGAGGCAAAGAAAGCTATCAAGTCCCAAGCAATTGCAGATTTTGTCGCCGAGTGGATCGAATGACAACTTCCGACTCAAGTTCACTCGGAGCACTGGACCATGTTCTTCGATGGATCTAAGATGCTGAATGGTTCCGGTGCTGGGGTAGTATTGGTTTCCCCCCGAGGAGATAAGCTCAGATATGTTCTCCAGATTCACTTTGATTCCTCCAATAACGAAGCAGAATATGAAGCACTTTTGTATGGGTTGCGCATGGCCATTTCACTCAGCGTCCGTCGCCTAATGGTCTATGGCGACTCAGATTTGGTGGTTAATCAGGTGATGAAAGAATGGGACGTCAGAAGTCCAGCTATGACTGGTTATTGCAATGCAGTGAGAAAGTTAGAGAAGAAATTCGAGGGGTTAGAGCTTCATCACATCCCCCGACTGAAAAATCAAGCGGCTGATGATTTGGCAAAGATAGGCTCCAAGAGAGAAGCCATCCCCAGCAATGTGTTTTTGGAACACATCCACTCGCCATCAGTCTAAGAAGATCCTTTTACAGATGAAGCCCCACAGGCAAAGAGTGCCACAGATCCGACTGAAGTTGAAATTCCGGCAGTGGTCAACCTAATCATGGAAGTTTTGGCAATCACCCCTGACTGGACGATACCGTACATCGCGTATATCCTGAGAAAGGAACTCCCGGAGGACGAAGAAGAGGCTCGACAGATCGTCCATCGATCCAAGGCCTTTACAGTCATAAAGGGACAGTTGTATAGAGAAAGCGTGACTGGAGTCAGTCAGAAGTGTATAACACCAGAAGAAGGTCAGATAATCCTTGATGATATCCACTCGGGGACCTGTGGTCATCATGCGTCCTCTCGGACCATTGTGGCTAAAGCATACCGAGCGGGATTTTACTGGCCAAGAGCGAATGAAATGGCAAAAGAGATAGTCGACAAGTGTGAAGGGTGCCAGTTCTACTCCAACATGTCGCACAAACCTGCATCAGCCCTGAAGACCATTCCACTCATCTGGCCCTTCGCTGTTTGGGGACTGGACATGGTTGGCCCATTGAGAACAGGCAGGAGCAGTTTCACACATGTGCTTGTGGCAGTCGACAAGTTTACCAAATGGATTGAAGCCAAGCCTATCAAGAATCTTGATGCTTGCACTGCTATCAGTTTCGTCAGAGAGTTAACATTCAGATATGGAGTCCCGCATAGCATCATCATCGACAAATGGGTCAAACTTTGATTCAGACAAGTTTAGAGCTTTTTGCGCCTCTCAAGGCACACGAGTCGACTACGCATCGGTCGCCCACCCCTAGTCGAATGGACAAGTAGAAAGGGTAAATGGTCTGATTCTCAAAGGACTAAAGCCTCGGCTGATGCGTGATCTCAAGCACACAGCAGGCGCTTGGGTCGACGAGCTTCCGCCGGTTCTGTGGGGATTGAGGACTACCCCGAATCGGTCGACTGGAAGAACTCCGTTCTTTCTGGTTTACGAAGCGGAAGCAGTTCTGCCGAGTGATCTACTTCACAATGCACCCCGAGTCGAGCTTTATACCGAAGATGAAGCAGAACAAGCCCGGCAAGACGCAGTCGACCTCCTAGAAGAAGAAAGAGAAATGGCTATGATCTGATCGACCATTTATCAGCAAGACTTGCATCGATTCCATGCCAGAAATGTGAAGAGTCGAGCCTTCCAAGAAGGAGATTTGGTCCTCCGAGTGGATCAACAAAAACCACACAAGCTCGCTCCTACTTGGGAAGGTCCCTTCATCGTCACCAGAGTCCTCCACAATGGAGCGTATCACCTTTACAATGTCGATCGCCAGATCGATGAGCCACGAGCTTGGAATGCAGAACTGCTCTGCCCCTTTCACACTTGAATTCTCACTCGGATGAGATGTAATAAGAAAAACTTCTGTAGTCTATTTATCAAAGACAAGAGTGCTACAAATTTTCCTATAATTTTTGTTGCTTTTGTTTGCGTGTGAAATCCCCCAGTGGGTGGCTTCACTTCGAATCCATTTCGCCTAAGTTTGTAAAAAAAAATCCTACCGAGTGGCGAGCCAGACTCCCACTCGGAGGCTTAGCTGCAGCTCAATGCTCGCCTAAGTGTTTAAAAATCCTACCGAGTGGCGAGCCAGACTCCCACTCGGAGGCTTAGCTACAACCCAGTGCTCGCCTAAGTGTTTAAAAATCCTACCGAGTGGCGAGCCAGACTCCCACTCGGAGGCTTAGCTGCAGCCCAGTGCTCGCCTAAGTGTTTAAAAATCCTATCAAGTGGTGAGCCAGACTCCCACTCAGAGGCTTAGCTGCAGCCCAGTGCTCGCCTAAGTGTTTAAAAATCCTACCGAGTGATGAGCCAGACTCCCAAACGGAGACCTAGCTGCAGCCCAGTGCTCGCCTAAGTGTTTA
>NC_041382.1:163229001-163230014 GCF_002162155.2 Triticum dicoccoides
TCGGTTCTGTGGGGATTGAGGACTACCCCGAATCGGTCGACTGGAAGAACTCCGTTCTTTCTGGTTTACGGAGCGGAAGCAGTCCTGCCGAGTGATCTACTTCACAATGCACCCCGAGTCGAGCTTTATACCGAAGATGAAGCAGAACAAGCCCGGCAAGACGCAGTCGACCTCCTGGAAGAAGAAAGAGAAATGGCTATGATCCGATCGACCATTTATCAGCAAGACTTGCGTCGATTCCATGCCAGAAATGTGAAGAGTCGAGCCTTCCAAGAAGGAGATTTGGTCCTCCGAGTGGATCAACAGAAACCACACAAGCTCGCTCCTACTTGGGAAGGTCCCTTCATCGTCACCAGAGTCCTCCACAATGGAGCGTATCACCTTTACAATGTCGATCGCCAGATCGATGAGCCACGAGCTTGGAATGCAGAACCGCTCCGCCCCTTTCACACTTGAATTCTCACTCGGATGAGATGTAATAAGAAAAACTTCTGTAGTCTATTTATCAAAGACAAGAGTGTTACAAATTTTCCTATAATTGTTGTTGCTTTTGTTTGCGTGTGAAATCCCCCAGTGGGTGGCTTAGCTGCGAATCCGTTTCGCCTAAGTTTGTAAAAAAATCCTACCGAGTGGCGAGCCAGACTCCCACTCGGAGGCTTAGCTGCAGCTCAGTGCTCGCCTAAGTGTTTAAAAATCCTACCGAGTGGCGAGCCAAACTCCCACTCGGAGGCTTAGCTGCAGCCCAGTGCTCGCCTAAGTGTTTAAAAATCCTACCGAGTGGTGAGCCAGACTCCCACTCGGAGGCTTAGCTGCAGCCCAATGCTCGCCTAAGTGTTTAAAAATCCTACCGAGTGGAGAGCAAACCTCCCACTCGGAGGCTTAGCTGCAGCCCAGTGCTCGCCTAAGTGTTTAAAAATCCTACCGAGTGGCGAGCCAGACTCCCACTCGGAGGCTTAGCTACAGCCCAGTGCTCGCCTAAGTATTTAAAAATCCTACCGAGTGGTGAGCCAGAC
>NC_041382.1:163230212-163241724 GCF_002162155.2 Triticum dicoccoides
TAAGTATTTAAAAATCCTACCGAGTGGAGAGCAGACCCCCCACTCGGGGGCTTAGCTGCAGTCCAGTATTCGCCTAAGTATTTAAAAATCCTACCGAGTGGTGAGCAGACCTCCCACTCGGGGGGCTTAGCTGCAGTCCAGTACTCGCCTAAGTTTGAAAAAATCCTACCGAGTGGAGAGCAGACCTCCCACTCGGGGGCTTAGCTGAAGTCCAGTACTCGCCTAAGTTTGAAAAAATCCTACCGAGTGGATAGCAGACCTCCCACTCGGGGGCTTAGCTGCAGTCCAGTACTCACCTAAGTTTGAAAAAATCCTACCGAGTGGAGAGCAGACCTCCCACTCGGAGGCTTAGCTGCAGTCCAGTACTCGCCTAAGTTTTTAAAATCCTACCGAGTGGAGAGCAGACCTTCCATTCAGTGGCTTAGCTATAGCCCAGTGCTCGCCTAAGTATGGAACACATCCCAATCCGCAAGGACGACGAGGTGCAAATCGACTGATACCTTCTCCTTCGGAGTTGCACCACAAATACAAAGTTATTTCGAGTGAAGAACAAGTTCCACTCGATAGATAATTCATGAAGATATTCAACGATAAATCAAGTTCAGATAAGATCCAAAGGTTCTAGACTACAGATCAAAGTACTCGAGCCTCCAGCTCAACAGAGTTTAACGGTTACAAAATCCACTCGGCATTCCGAGGCAAATTTAAAGTGAAGCATAAAAGTTTTTATTCCTCACGCGGAGGACTGGAAGGGGCGACGAACTTGTCCAAGTCGATTCCGTCTGCAATGCGAGTGGCAGAAGCAATGAAAGTCTCCATGAAGTCTTGAAAGTTGTGCTTCCTGGTATTGGCAACTTGGATGGCGGCCAACTTTTCTTCTCGCGCCTCCTTGCAGTGGACGCGGACCAGAGACAGAGCGACGTCAGTGCCACATCTAGCAGAAGATTTCTTCCATTCCGCCACTCGACCTGGGACTTCATTTAGTCGAGTCATCAGGGACTCGTGGTCATTCTGAAGCGTTGTCCTAGGCCAGAGCGATGTGTCGTTCCGTGACATCGCAACCTTCAACCGAGCAAGATAGTCAACAACGCCGGCAACACGAGATTCCAGTCGGAGCACGTTCATAGCAGCCTCGTCCTTCACTGGAGAATTGATGGGGTCCAAGTCTATCTCCACTCGACTGGTCTCCTCTTCGAAGTTCTGGCAGAATTCTGTAAACACAATTCAAGGATAAGTCAGTGGCTCTACGCAGATTTGGTAACTGCAAGTCAGTCGGACCAGAGTAATTACCCTCGAGCATGACGAACAGCTTCTTGGCGAGTCCACCGAGATAAGCCTCCAGATCGTTCCTCTTCCCCGCCAGTTCACTTGCCTTGTCATTCAGAGCTATACTGCCATTCTTCAGACGGCTGGCCTCTCGATTAGCCGCGTCGAGAGCAGTTTTCAGCCTGGAGTTTTCCTTTTCAAGAGTACCGACTGAAGCCAGTTTTTCTTCAGCAAGCTTCGTTTTGTTCAGGGCCTCCTTCTGCGCTTCGGCAAGGTCTTGATCCTTCTTCTTCAGAGCCTCCTCCATTTTGTCTGCGAAATAGCAAGTGAGATCAACATCGAGGACGGCCAGAAAGAAAAGACAGTCGACGAAAGCTCACCAGCCATACCTTTTGCTTCGTCCCTCGCCTTCTGCAAGTTCTCCTGAGCAAGCTTCAAGTCAAGGTTCAGCTGGATCTTTTTGTTCTCCAACTCAGTGTAGCAAGCCACAAGTTCGCAGGATTTCTGCAAAAAATCAGTCGACAGACATCCAAGATAAGTTGCTTCCGAGTAACCAAGAGACAATGATGGCGTTTCTAAGACTACAGCCGAATCAAAAACATTCGACAGTAGTCTCGGGGACTACACCCAATGGGTGCACTCAGCGTGCCCCCACTGGTTCGACCCAATTTTTTTTCGACTGCCCGCAGTCGACCGTGTACAGTTCCATTCGACGTGGCCTAAACAGACCGAGTGAAGAAGTTCAACTAAAGCAACACAATATAAAGACTACAGTCGACTGCCAGCAGTCCCCCGTAGTCTCGAGGACTACACTAAGTGGGTGCACTTAGCGTGCCCCCACTTGTCAAAAAGATTAATAGACACACCCACTGGGTGTACAGATATAAAGATCTTCGGAAAAGAGATTCTTCAGATAGCATATCCTACCAGAACAAGCGGTGAATCGACTGACCTGGCCGTTGCTCTGAAGAGCTGAGCTCACGTCATAAGCTGCTTGGCTGGCTTCCTGAACCACCTTCACTTGCTCCATCATGATCCCCGCCTGGCGTATAGCCTCTTTAGCGGCACCCACTTGGTCCTCAGGGACGTGGTGTGTGGCAAAAAGCGAAGGCGGATTTGCAGTCGACGTCGAAGGCCGGACACTCGTTAGAGGTTCAGCGAAGGTCACAGAAACCCGAGTGTTATCACCACCCTCCCGGACTGCGGCCTCAGGCGCCGGAGTAGTTTGTGGAGTCTTGCCAGCCGGCGACCTCCTGTTCCTTCGCGCCATCAGCGGCGCTTCGTCGTCATCATTAGGGAGGTCAATGACATGAGGAGGAGCTACAAGAAAAATCCAATCGACCGGAATTATAAGAAATCGTCAGTCGACTAAAAGCAGAGCATCAGTAATCGTACTGGGGTTGGAGGTAACAGCGTCTTCCATCTCTTGATCATCGTCCTTGGCAGAGATCTCCGAGGTGGCAGCACTGCAAATTTCGAAAGTCAGTCAGCTTATTCAATGAGTCGACCAAGAGTCCGTCACGTTCGACAAAGGAAAAAAAATTCTACTATTACCCAGAAATGGTGGGGACAGTCATCCTCATCTTGGGCAGAGCCTTGGGCGGCTTGGACGGCCTCGCGCGTGGGTGCTTGGGAGCTTTTTCTGTCGGCGCTGGAGATGAGGTCCGAGGGCGCTTCGACGACTGCCCAATAGGGACAGTCGCCTTACCACGTTCCCGCGCAGGGTCGTGTGTAAGCTTGGATCGCCGTTCTGAGCGGGGAGGTTCGACTTCTTCCTCCTCCTCTTCACTGGAGTCGTCGTCGTCATCCCCCTCCCCTTCGCCGTCAGATTCCCACTCTTCTCCCCCGTCTCCACTTTCGCCTCCACTCGCCTCTCCTTCCTCGGCCTGCTCCTGTGCTCCATTGGGCGTCGAGTACATCTCAGTAGTGGCCTAGAGGACAACAAACGAGACAAAAGTCAATCAACTGATCCAAAAACAACAAATAAAGAAAGCAAAGATCACAGTCGGAAATGCAAGGTCAGACCTTGTCCACTTCATATGTTTGGTCGAGTGGAGGAATCCTCCTGGCTCCTCGGGGGTTGTCCTTGTTCCCTGTGATACTCGACAGCCACTCTTCCAGCATCTTGTCAGTGACCTCCTCTGGGTGAATCCGAGTGGTGTCTTCGAGACCTGAGTACAGCCACATCGGGTGGTCACGAGCCTGAAGCGGTTGGATGCGCCTCCGAAGGAAGACTTCCAACAAGTCCATGCCAGTCACACCCTCGCGGACAAGCTGAACCACTCGACCGACCAGCACCTTGACTTGCGCCTTTTCCTCCGGCATCACTTTTAGAGAGGCAGGTTTTTGTGCTCAATTCAGAGAAAAAGGGGGAAGCCCAGTCGACTGTCCTGGGATCACTTGGTCTTTACAGTAAAACCAAGTCGACTGCCACCCACGGACTGACTCGGGAAAAGTGATAGACGGAAAGGAACTTTTTCCCCTCATCTGGATCACCAGACCCCCGCACAGCTGGATCACCTGCGTCCGTTCGTCACTCGACTTGGCCTTCTTGACCGACTGAGAGCGGCAAGTGAAGATGTGCTTGAAGAGTCCCCAATGGGGGCGGTAACCCAAGAAGTTTTCACACAAGGAAATGAAAGCAGCAAGATACACAATAGAATTGGGAGTAAAGTGATGGAGCTGCGCTCCAAAGAAGTTCAAGAAGCTCCGAAAAAAAGGATGATGAGGCAGAGAGAATCCACGATCGATATGGGTGGCGAGGAGGACACACTCACCATCAAGAGGCTGGGGTTCGACTTATTTCCCCGGGAGGCTCGCAGATTCGTGGGGAATGAATCCCCCCTCGACCAGATCATCGAGATCATCCTGCCGAATCACCGATGGCATCCAGTCGCCCTGGATCCAATCCTTGGGCAGAGCAGTCCTCGAGGAAGATCCGCCCCGAGCGGACTTCTTCCCCTTCCCCTGCACCGCCGCCTTCTTCGCGCGCTCCAGAGCCGACGTCTTCTCCTTCACCATCGTCGCCGGCAAAGCTCGAACAGACCTACGGCACCAAGGTGGGAGCGGAGGTGGCGGAGGATCTTGTGAAGGAAGGGGGAAAAGTGAAGGCGCACTGTTCAGGGGTCCCGAGCCGGCAGCTTATATGAGGTCGCTTCCGAGTGGCTGACTGGTAGGCCCAGGCAATCCCATCAAATCCCGCAACGGGATCGAGGAGCTTTTGTCCTATCCCATCGATTACTGCGGCCGCCCCCGTCCCACGCCCTTCCCGAAATTCAAATCCCGCAAAATCCGCGGGCCGCAGAACAACTCGTCAAACAGAAGATCCCTTTCACACCATCACTCGGAACTTCACAAGTAAAGAAATTCACTCGACAAGAGGCCAAGAATGGATCAAGGTGACTGAAAGAAGTTGACGACGTCATCCGTGACAATTGATCCAAAACAAGACGTTCATATAACATGAAGAACCAGTCGGAAAGATCCCCAACTCCTTCCCCACTCGAACCTCGATCCATTCGGGGGCTAATGATGAAGCTATGTACCTAGGGTAGGGGCATGGACCTGTCCTAAGTACCCTACCCAAGGACATCCCTAGAAGAAGTCACCTTTCAATCGACTTGGAGGTATCCCACTCGACGGATTCAAGACACTCGACCACGAAGCAATCACTCGACCAAGATCCAACCACGTGACTGCCAGGAGATCTAAAGTCACCCTGCACGCAAACGGTCGGTCATTAAGTAGCTTTTATGGTCATCATAGCACTTTATTAGGGGCGTTACCAGTAACCCCCAGTCTTAATGTACTTTAAACCTTGCATTACTGAGGGCTGGAGGGGCCTGGCGAACTCTATATAAGCCACCCCCCTCCTCAGTATCAAGGGTTGGCACCCCTGTTATTCATACACACATAATTCAGTCGACCGCCTCCGGGCACCGAGATGTAGGGCTGTTACTTCCTCCGAGAAGGGCCTGAACTCGTAATCCTCGTCTGCTAACAACTCCTCCATAGCTGAGATCTAGCCTTTCCATACTTACCCCCCTACATCACTGTCAGAGTTAGAACTACGACACCAGAAACGTTCCTTCAAATCCAAATACATCTTGGTGTTTCCGGGGTGTATCGAGTATGGTGAGACATGGGCCTCTTGAAGTATTAACTTCCTGATCTCCTGGTTGTTGGGCACATAAACTCGGTCCTCAAACCATAGGGTATCGTGCTCATCCTCACGAAAACCTTTGGCCTTTCCTTTGCCCATCTTCTCCTTTATCTCGGCAATCTCTTTATCATCTTTCTGAGCTTCCCGAATCTTGTCCAGCAATGTCGACTGAACCTCCATTGTGGCAATGAACCTTCTAGGTACAATCTCTAACCGAAGTTCCATGATATCATTTGCTAATTCCTTCGGCAGTCCTTTACTTTCAAGGGTATTAGCATAACTCTTCCGACTCAATGCGTCTGCTACGACATTGGCCTTTCCTGGATGATAGTGTAGCTTCATGTCATAATCCTTTATAAGCTCCAACCATCTCCTCTGCCTAAGGTTCAACTCCTTCTGGGTGAAGATGTACTTCAAACTCTTGTGATCCGTGTACACATCACAATGGTTTCCAATAGGGTAATGTATCCAAGTCTTCAACGCATGCACTACAGCTACTAGCTCCAAATCATGCGTGGCATAATTCAACTCATGAGGTTTTAGTTGTCGTGAGGCATACAAAACAATTCTTTCATCCTGCATAAGCACATATCCAAGTCCTAAGCGAGAGGCGTCGCAATACACTTGGAACTCCTTATGTATATCTGGCAGTACTAGCACTGGGGCTGTAGTCAGACGTTTCTTCAACTCCTGGAAACTTGCTTCACAATCTTCTGTCCATTTAAGCTTGGTATCCTTCTTCAATAGTTCAGTCATTGGTTTTGCAATCTTGGAAAAATTCTCAATGAATCTCTGGTAGTATCCTGTGAGTCCAAGAAAACTACGGATCTCGCTAACTGAGGTGGGTGCCAACCATTCAGTGACTTACTGAACCTTGCTGGGGTCTCCTGATATAACATGTCCATGGAATCCGACTTCCTTCAGCCAAAACTCGCATTTGCTAAACTTAGCATATAACTGGTGTTCCCTGAGCTTCGCGAGAACTAAACGCAAATGCTCTTTTTGCTCCTCCTCATTCTTCAAGTATACCATGATATCATCAATAAACACCACAAGAAACTTGTCTAAATACTCCATGAACACCTTGTTCATCATGCTCATGAAATAGGCAGGGGCGTTAGTCAGTCCAAATGACATGACCGTGTACTCGTATAATCCATATCGCGTTGTGAACGCCGTCTTTGGTATGTCCTTCTCTCGTATCTTCAACTAATGATACCCCGATCGCAAATCGATATTAGAAAACAATTTAGCTCCTTTCAACTGATCAAACAGATTGTTGATCATCGACAGTGGGTACTTGTTCTTAATCGTCACTTCATTCAATGCTCGATAATCAACATCCATCCTCAGGGATTTATCCTTCTTCTCAACCAAATGTACTGGGGCTCCCCAAGGTGATGAACTTCTTCGGATATATCCTTTCTCCAATAACTCCTTGATCTGTTTCTTAATTTCTTCCAGATCATTTGCGGGCATCCGATAGGGTCTCTTGGATATTGGTCCTGTTCCTGGTAACAGCTCTATCAAAAACTCAATATCTCTGTCCGGTGGCATGCCTGGTAACTTCTTTGGGAAAACATCCGGGTAATCCTTCACTACCGGCATTTCCTCCTGAACAACTCCCGTAAGGGCATTCACTTGACTCCTCCTAGGCACATGCCTAGATACATACTTAATCCTTCTTCCTTCCGGGGTGGTGAGATAAATCGACTTACTAGCATAGTCAATGCTTCGTCCAAACTTTGACACCAGTCCATACCCAATATCACATCCAATCCTTGTGACTCCAAGATAATTAGGTCGGACGGAAAAACATGTGTACCAATGGTTAAGGGTATCTGGTCACACCATCGGCTAGCCATATACTCTGCTCCGGGTGAACTCAGTAAAAGAGGGGTCCTAAGGGTTTGGGTTGGTAGTTTAAATTTATCCACGAATCCCCTTGATATGTTTGAATGCGATGCACCAGTATCGAAAAGAACAAGAGCGGAAAATGACTTAACCAAAAACTTACCTATTACCATGTCAGGCTGCTTTTCCACGTCCTCCATGTTAACGTGGTTCACTTGTCCTTTGTTGAATGGATTGGGCTTCTTCCCAGTGCTTCCATTTCTGTTTCCATTCCTTCCTTTGGGGTAATCATTGGCATAGTGCCCTATCTTCCCGCACTTAAAACAGGTAACCTGACTTAAGTCTCTTTTGGCGGGAGTGGACGGGTTGGAGCGGTTCTGATTGTTGTTAGCTCCATTCCCATTCCCATTCTTAGCACCACTGTGGTTATGTGATCCTCCTCCAGTGTGGTTGTGACCTCCATGGTTGTGAACAAGTCCTCCCGTGTTCGGGGTTAGGCGAGGCTTCTGCTGAGCTCCTGAGTTATACTTCCCTTGTCCATACTTTCTCTTGCGGCTCTCAATCTGCTGTTGTTTCCCTTCAATCATAAGAGCCTTATCTACCAACTCCTGGTAGTTGTTGAAGGTTGCTACCATCAACTGCATGCTCATCTCATCATTTAGCCCTTCCATAAACTTCTTCTGCTTCGCGGCATCTGTGGCCACATCATCAAGGGCGTAGCGAGATAACTTGCTAAACTCATCCACGTACTGAGCCACAGTACGGTTCCCCTGGCGTAAGTTGCGGAACTCCCGCTTCTTCATTTGCATAGCTCCAGTGGAGACATGGGCTGTGCGAAAAGCTTGCTGAAACTGGTCCCAAGTGACATTGGCTATAGGAAAAGTGGCTGTGTAATTCTCCCACCATGAGGCTGCTGGTCCATCCAATTGATGTGCGTCAAAGCACACCTTCTCAGCATCTGTGCAACCTGCGGTGTTCAACTCCCTTCCAATTCGGCGTAGCCAATCATCAGCAACTATAGGCTCGGTGCTACTAGAAAACACCGACGGCTGTAACCTTAGAAAACGGGCTAGGTTGTCCACTGGCGGTGGGTTGTTGTTGTTGTTGCCCTGTTTCTGAACTAGCAATTGCATCAAGGCATTCTGCTGCTGGATCAACTGGGTGAGCTCCGGCGGGAAGGCAAAACCGGTGTCACGTCTCGGAGGCATCTGAGGGGTTTAGATGGGAGAGATTTAGAATAGAAGAGGTCTAATGAGAAAACACTACCCATATGCACATGGACAAACACAATCATTTCACTCAATCAATCAAGCAAGGGCATACAAACGGTCTAGAACTATCGCAAAATTGCTCACTACTACTATATTACATGGGGGAAATACTACTAATATATGGTAGTCATCTAGAAATTTTTGATCGGTGGAAGACTCCATGATGTCTGCTCCAGCTTCGTCTTCAAAGTCATCATTACTAGGGTCGGAGTCGGTGTCGTCGATGATGATGTAGTCCTCGGGGCGTATTTCCTTGGGTTCTTCTTCTTCTTCTTCTATTGGTGCTGGTCCTCCCATGAATACTCCGATCTTCTTGACTAAGTCGTCATTCTTCTCCAGTAGGGTCTTGATTTCCTCCTCATATCCATCACGGGTAAACTTGAGTTCTTCCTCCAGCTCGATGATCCTAGTCTTCGCCTTCTTCAAGTCCATCATGTCCGCACACATCTGGTTCTCCTGACGTCGAATGTGCTGGTTTAACTCCTGGATGAAAGCTGCAATGGATCTATCCTTCTTAGTGCTGATTACTTCCCATTGCTCGTCTCGGCTCCCACATATTTGGTAAATAGTGTCCTTAAGCTCCCTATTGTAAACTTCTCCAATGCGTCCCATGGTGATGTGAGCTGCCATACTCTTTCCTAAACTCTAGGTTGGTGCATCGAAGGAAAATTCTATGGGTTTAGAAGTTGGCGAGAATGTCCTTCCTGGAACTTGTACTTGAATCATCTAGCGCTCCTCTTTAGGTAAAGTGGCGTTGTACGTCCCGGTGAAGCTTGGTATTCCAATGTTCAAGTACCTAGTGACTTCCTTCAAGTGGCGTCCAAAAGGTGTGTCTTCATCCAGTTGTGCAAACTTGTTCTTCATCTCCGTCATCCTAAAGAGTAGAAAATGGAGAGGAGTCAGAAATGAGAAGAGAAGTGTGACCTAGGATTTATCTTAGTGGTCGTGTCCTACACTCAACATGTGCTCTGATACCATCTTGTAGCGACCCAACCTCAGATGGCCAAGTCTTTGTGCTTCAGTGTCATCCCTGGATCGGTAATGCTGACACACACAGTACTCGAAGGATTTATAACAGAGTAGCAATCACACACTATTACATCGAATGTCTCCAAAGAGAACTTATTACAATAATATGGCTTAAGGGCATCTAATGCGATAACAGCGGAAGGCTTGGAAGATTAAGTGAGTCCATCATCTCCAACGGCATAGCTGAGCTGCACGGCAACGACCTAATGAACCTTACTCCTCGTCTAAAAAGTCTGCAACATAGTACGTTGCAGACCGAAAACGGGTCAGCACATGGAATATGCTGCCAAAGTAACACAGTAGAGCAAAAACAAAATAATGCTATCACTATATGCATGTATGGCTGGTGGAAAGCTCTATGGTTATAGTTTTGCGAAAAGCCAATTTTTCCCTACAACAACGGAATAGATTTTAATTTTACTATCATGGTGATTGAAACATCATTGAGAAGGTATCCCCAACTCAATCCCAATTAAAGTGAATTAACATCCCAACAATATTAATTAAGCATGGTGAGATACATGTGATAACCCAAGTACTAGATACTCAAGAATTGTCCATAACCGGGGACACAGCTAACCATGATTAGATTGTACACTATGCAGAGGTTTGCACACTTTTCTCCACAAGACTCGATCGCCTCCGTTGGATTTCTCGCACGACATGGTGTTTGAGAAACGGATGACCGAGACACAGCCTTTCAGAAACGTTAACTCTCTACTCCGGGTAGACCATACCAAACCTACAAAACCCACTACCTGCTGATCTACCTCTTCAAGAGCTTCACGTAACTTACTCAACTATGCTAGAGCCCATAATAGCTTGTGGCTGCACACGAAAGTTTCTAGCATGAATCATCTCAGTTCCCTTTGAGCCTGGGTGGCAGTCCATAGGAAGATCACACGGGTACCCCGGGATTTCCAAAAAAAAAACCCAGAAAACACTGGGTTCCCCAGGTGCCTCAGTCCACCCAGTTGTTTGATTAAGTTGCCACCTTAAGTTGAACCATTAATTAACAATCTCACATCTGACATGAATTTCACTCAAACCCAAACCACGTCTACGAGCATAGCATAGCAATAAGCAATACGTAGAAGTAACTCCCAAGGGTTTGAATGTAACCGGGCAATAGGTTCTACCTCAGCAACTACTTCCCAACCCACAAGTTAATGACATCCTAATCATGCAATGTTTGAGGATTGGAACTAATGCATAAAAACTGGGTAATAATGGGATATGATCAAAGTGTTACTTGCCTTGCTGACGATCCGCGAATCCTAGAGACTCGTAGTAACACGCTTCGCACTCCGGGAATTCTATCGCAAGAAAACAATAACATACATAAGTAACAAGCAACGATACACAAGAAAAACTAAAATAAGAGAGGTTGACCAGAAAGTTCAAATTAAGAACTCCGGTTCGCAAAAAGAATCAAAACAAACAGAGCAACGAAACTCAAACGGCGAAAGAAAGAAGCTTCGTTTACTAATCTGAAACTAGGTCAAATTTTACAGTAGAAAAACTTGTTTGAGTTGGTTAAACGGAAAGAGGGGTTCGAGACGAAACTCCAGGCGCTTGAATCGCCTGATTCCGTTAAACGAGCGAAAAGATAAACAGAAACTAAGATTGGATCAGAAATCACGATCAGAAAAATCGCGGAATAAATCCGATAAAAGAAAACTCACGAACAGACTAACAAACGAGCATTCGTTAGTTGTTTCTAACGGGCGAGGAACCGTTTGTTAAGACGAATGTACGGACGAATGTTCGCTAACTAGAAGAACCGAGAAAAACCAGCGAATCCGAAAAAAACGGATCTAGGGTTTCTGAAAAAAAAAGCGAACGGTTTTTATATAAAAAACCCGGCGGTGGGGCGCGGAGGCTACCTCCGGCGAGGGGCTCTGGCGGGGCGGGGTCCAGGGCGGCGGGG
>NC_041382.1:163242131-163252367 GCF_002162155.2 Triticum dicoccoides
GGCGGTGCTAGGCGGCGGCGAGCGCGGGCGGCGGCGGCTGCGCGTGTCGGCGGCGGCGGAGCTAGGCGGCGGCGGTGGTGGTGTTGGGGCGGGGGTGGCGACATATATAAAGGGGGCGGGGGCGGCAACTTGGAGGAGGGGGTAAGGCGCGGCGGAGGCGGAGTCCAACTCGGACTCCGGTCCGAGTGGCGGCGGCGGCCTGGCGTGGCTGGGCCATAGGCCCAGTCGGCGCGGAACCTCTTTTTTTTTTAAAACTTCGCCAACCGAAATAAAATCCTAGAAAAATAAAAAATAAAAACCTAAAAATGCCAAAACAAATTTTCACCTGCTAAATAAAATATTTAGAACAAGATGAACATTTTCTTGGCCCTAAAATGCAATTTTGAAAAACATGCAATTTTTCTAATGCAAATAAAATCCGAAAAAATCAAATAAAAATCAATTTAATGATTTTAATAATTTTCCTCCAATATTTCATTTATTTTGGAGAAGTCATATTATCTCCTCTCTTTAATTTTTAATGTGAAATATTTTTCGTAGAGAAATAATTAAAATCAAATCCTCTTTTCATTATTTGATAAAAGAATCAAATATGAAGACCGGGAAATCCCCAACTCTCTCCGAGGGTCCTTGAGCTACTTAGGAATTCGAGGATTACGGAACGGAAAAGCAATAAAACATGATATGCATGGATGATCTATGTATAACATTCCAAATTGAAAATTTGGGATGTTACAAATAGTAACGTTTGCAACCATAACAGGCACATCCTCACAAATACCGACAGGTATAGCAGTTGATTTATCAGTCATTTGTAAAGATATTTCGATAGGTGTCAGCTTATTCAAGTCAAGTCTACGATATAAAGAGAGAGGCATAACACTAACACCGGCTCCAAGATCACATGAAGCAGTTTTAATATAATTTCTTTTAATGGAGCAAGGTATAGTAGGTACTCCAGGATCTCCAAGTTTCTTTGGTATTCCACCCTTAAAAGTATAATTAGCAAGCATGGTTGAAATTTCAGCTTCCGGTATTTTTCTTTTATTAGTAATGATATCCTTCATATATTTAGCATAAGGATTTGTTTTGAGCACATCAGTTAATCGCATACGCAAAAAGATAGGCCTAATCATTTCAGCAAAGCGCTCAAAATCCTCATCATCCTTTTTCTTGGATGGTTTCAGAGGAAAAGGCATGGGTTTCTGAACCCAAGGTTCCCTTTCTTTACCATGTTTCCTAGCAACAAAGTCTCTTTTATCATAACGTTGATTCTTTGATTGTGGGTTATCAAGATCAACAGCAGGTTCAACTTCTACATCATTGTCATTACTAGGTTGAGCATCATCATGAACATCATCATTAATATTTTCATTAGGTTCATGTTCATTACCAGATTGTGTTTCAGCATCAGACATCAAAATATCATTTGGATTATCAGGTGGTTCAACAATATGTTCACTAGAAGTTTGCACAGGTCTATCATTTTTCTTCTTCTTCTTTTTAGAAGAACTAGAACATCAATATTATTTCTTTGAGAATCTTGCTTGATTCTCTTAGGGTGGCCTTCAGAATACAAAGGTTCCTGAGTCACTCTACCAGTTCTAGTAGCCACTCTAACAACATAATCATTTTTCTTAGTATTCATTTCATCAAGCTCTTCTTTTTGAGCTTTAAGTACTTGTTCTACTTGGGTGGTAACCATAGAAGCATGTTTGCTAACAAGTTTAAGTTCACCTTTAATATTAGCCATATAATCACCCAAGCGTCTAATCATATAAGCATTTTCTTTTAATTGTCTACCAAAATAAGCATTGAAGTCATCTTGCTTAAACATAAAGTTATCAAACTCATCCAAGCACTGACTAGCAATTTTAGTAGGAGGGAATTCAGCTTTATCATATCTATAGAGAGAATCTACCTTTACTACCTGTGTCGGGATATCGGGATCAGGAGGTTCTTCAGTAAATAAAGAATTAAGATCATATGTTTCTTCAACATGCGGTGAATTAAGACCATGTATTTCTTCAATAGGACGTAAATTCTTAACATCTTCAGCTTTAATACCTTTTTCTTTCATAGATTTCTTTGCCTCTTGCATATCTTCGGGACTGAGAAATAGAACACCTCTCTTCTTCGGAGTTGGTTTAGGAATATGCTCAGTAATTGGAGGAGGAGTTGGCTCAGGAGCTGGCTCAGGAGGTGCCCAATTATTTTCATTTGTCAACATATTATTCAATAGGATTTCAGCTTCATCCGGTGTTCTTTCCCTGAAAAGAGAACCAGCACAACTATCCAGGTAATCTCTGGAAGCATCGGTTAGTCCATTATAAAAGATATCAAGTATTTCGGGTTTCTTAAGAGGATGATCAGGCAAAGCATTAAGTAACTTGAGAAGCCTCCCCCAAGCTTGTGGGAGACTCTCTTCTTTAATTTGCACGAAGTTGTATATTTCCCTCAAAGCAGCTTGTTTCTTATGAGCAGGGAAATATTTAGCAGAGAAGTAATAAATCATATCCTGGGGACTACACACACAACCAGGATCAAGAGAATTAAACCATATCTTAGCATCACCCTTTAATGAGAACGGAAATATTTTCAGTATATAAAAGTAACGCGATCTCTCATCATTAGTGAACAGGGTAGCTATATCATTTAACTTAATAAGATGTGCCACAACCGTTTCAGATTCATAGCCATAAAACGGATCAGATTCAACCAAAGTAATTATATCAGGATCAACAGAGAATTCATAATCCTTATCAGGAACACATATAGGTGAAGTAGCAAAAGCAGGGTCGGGTTTCATTTTATCTCTAAGTGATTCTTTGTTCCATTTAACTAATAACCTCTTGAGCTCATATCTATCTTTGCAAGCTAAAATAGCGGCAGAAGATTCCATATCAAAAAGATAACCCTCGGGAATAACAGGCGTATTTTCATCATCACTATCATCATCGTATTCAGATTCAATAATTTCTTTTTCTCTAGCCCTAGCAATTTGTTCATCAAGAAATTCACTAAGGGGCACAATAGTATCAGGCATAGAAGCAGTTTCATCATAAGTATCATGCATAGCAGAAGTGGCATCATCAATAACATGCGACATATAAGAATGAATAACAGAAGCAGGTGTAGGTGTCGCAAACTTACTCATAACAGAAGGTGAATCAAGTGCAGAGCTAGATGGCAGTTCCTTACCTCCGCTCGTAGTTGAGGGATAGATCTTGGTTTTTGGATCTCTCAAGTTCTTCATAGTGATAAGCACATATAAATCCCAAGTGACTCAAAGAATAGAGCTATGCTCCCCGGCAACGGGGCCAGAAATTAGTCTTGATAATCCACAAGTATAGGGGATCGCAACAGCTTTCGAGGGTAGAGTATTCAACCCAAATTTATTGATTCAACACAAGGGGAACCAAAGAATATTCTCAAGTATTAGTAGCTGAGTTGTCAATTCAAACACACCTAGAAACTTAGTATCTGCAGCAAAGTGTGTAGTAGCAAAGTAATATGATAGTGGTGGTAGTGGCAACAAAAGTAAAGACAGCAAAAGTAATGTTTTTGGTTTTTTGTAGTGATTGTAACAATAGCAGCGGGAAAGTAAATAAGCGAGAACCAGTATATGGAAAACTCGTAGGCACCTAATCAGTGATGGATAATTATGCCGGATGTGGTTCATCATGTAACAGTCATAACATAGGGTGAGACAGAACTAGCTCCAATTCATCAATGTAATGTAGGCATGTATTCTGTATATAGTCATACGTTCTTATGGAAAAGAACTTGCATGACATCTTTTGTCCTACCCTCCTGTGGCAGCGGGGTCCTATTGGAAACTAAGGGATATTAAGGCCTCCTTTTAATAGAGAACCGGAACAAAGCATTAGCGCATAGTGAATACATGAACTCCTCAAACTATGGTCATCACCGGGAGTGGTCCCGATTATTGTCACTTTAGGGTTGCCTGATCATAACACATAGTAGGTGACTATAGACTTGCAAGATAGGATCAAGAACTCAAATATATTCATGAAAACATAATAGGTTCAGATCTGAAATCATGGCACTCAGGCCCTAGTGACAAGCATTAAGCATAGCAAAGTCATAGCAACATCAATCTCAGAACATAGTGGATACTAGGGATCAAACCCTAACAAAACTAACTCGATTACATGATAAATCTCATCCAACCCATCACCGTCCAGCAAGCCTACGATGGAATTACTCACGCACGGCGGTGAGCATCATGAAATTGGTGATGGAGGATGGTTGATGATGATGACGGCGACGAATCCCCCTCTCCGGAGCCCCGAACGGACTCTAGATCAGCCCTCCCGAGAGGTTTTAGGGCTTGGCAGCGGCTCCGTATCGTAAAACGCGATGATTTCTTCTCCTTGATTTTTTCTCTCCAAAAGCAAATATATAGAGTTGGAGTTGGCGCTGGAGGGCATCCAGGGGGCCCACGAGGTAGGGGGCCGTGCCCCGGGGGGGCACCCTCATGAGAAGGGTGTGGGACCCCCGGTCTTCATCTTTGGCGAGGATTTTTTTTATTTTTTCTAAGATGTTCCATGGAGTTTCAGGTCATTCCGAGAATATTTGTTTTCTGCACATAAAACAACACCATGGCAATTCTGCTGAAAATAGCGTCAGTCCGGGTTAGTTCCATTCAAATCATACAAGTTAGAGTCCAAAACAAGAGCAAAAGTGTTTGGAAAAGTAGATACGACGGAGACGTATCAGAGTTGCAGGCGACGAAGGCAGCGGAGCGACGGAGAGGGGGGAGAGAGCGAGTGACAGGGGGAGAGGGGTTTTCTGATAGGTGGTGGCGAGGGAGATGGTCACTTAATGCCTCTCTGTCGTGGGACTTGCAGTGTAGGTGAAATTACAATTTTACCCCCCAACAGCTAAAAAGTAAATAGATCTATAGATAAATGAATGCACCATTTGAATGCATCTATTATAATGAGATAAGGGTCTGTTTGATTCAAAGGATTTTCATAGGATCTTTGAAGGATTAGAATCCTTAGGAATTTTTCCTACGTTGGTCGTTTGATTCGTAGGATTGAATCATGTAGAATATTTTCCTAAGGATTCATTTGTACTACGTTTCACAGGAATTCTAACATGCACTCCAACCTCTTGAAAGATATCCTTTGTTTTTCATGTGACACAATCAAACAAACTCAAATCCTATAGGGATCCAATGAACATGCCATTCCAATCCTACTTTTTTCCTATGCCTATGTTTCTGCAATCCTATGAATCAAAGAGGCCCTAAGATCACACAATAGCACTGCTGATATCCTTAAAACCAAAAATAGATGGCAAATACACTACCATGGGAAGAAAAATACATACATAAATATGCACCTAAAAAAATGAGAGAAAGAAGTTCAAAAAATAAAGAACAGAAGTTCTAGTACTCTAATAAAATAAGTAAAGGCATAAGAATAAATGAACCCTAAGAAACAAAAAGAAGAAGTTCAAGTACAAAAACAGATGAAGTTCACATCTAACTAAACTACCCTAAACCCTAAACCCTAAGATAGATAGTGGGGTCACGGATGTGACGGACTCACCTCCGCATGCGATGACGCGGTGTGTGCTCCGGCTCATTCCTGTCTCGGCCTCGCAGGGGGAGGGGAGGGGGTCGGGACCCCCTGCTCGGCCTCGCGCTACCGCATTGCTGCGTGCTAGGTTTTGACAAGACACAATGCGGTTATTCTGTTTCCACCCCCACCGCACGCACCCCAGAGCCACACCCCTAAGATAGATAGTGGGATCATGGATGTGACGGACTCGCCTCCACATGCGATGACGCGGCACGCCGCGTCGTTGCCTGCTCCGGCTCGTTCCTGTCTCGGCCTCGCAGGGGGAGGGTAGGGGGGTCGGGACCCCCCTCCCCCCTGCTCGGCCTCGCGCTACCGCATTGTTGTGCGCTAGGTTTTGACAGGACACAATGCGGTTATTCTGTTTCCACCCCCACCACACGCACCCCAGAGCCACGCCCCTAAGATGGATAGTGGGGTCACGGATGTGACGGACTCACCACCGCATGCGACGACATGGCACACTGCGTCGTCGCCAGCTCCGGCTCGTTCCTGTCTTAGCCTCACAGGGGAAGGGGAGGGGGGTCCCAACCCCCCTCCCCCCTACTCGGCCTCGCGCCACCGCATTTTTCAAAAGGCGCAATGCCAATTTCAATGTCTACAAATATTTAAATCCAAAAATAACAAACAAAGTTATAAATAAGAATTTCAAATAGTGAAGATATAGAAGTTTTTGGTTTTGTAAAACCTCAAATTAACATGTTAAAAACGATTATCATACAGAAGTTCAGGATAGTTATTTAGTGAAGACGAACAACTATTATAAGTACAAATACATACTAGAAAAAAAATAAAAAAATACGCATATCAGCCGGCCAATTCCATGGCTGCTCCTGGGACTAAGTCAAAAAAATCCAAACCAATGCAAAGAATGAAAAATAACATAAAAAAGAAAGAAATATAGAGGACTTGCTGCATTACTTTGCAAAGAAGGAAAGAGCAGAAGTTCACGTATGAACAACATAGAAGTCTAGCTTCTACAACAACCCTTAGATGATCTGGAAAAAGTTGCATACTTGGGATAATCCCATGATTGCTCACGAGACAAAAGTATAAAAAGAACATCTGAAGAATTAAAATTACAAAGAAAACCAAACAAAGAAAATATAGAGCACCATGCACCTTTGCCTTGCAAATGTGGAATGCAATCTGGAAAACCAGAAGTTCAACCATTAATAAAAACAATGCAAGAATGAAAAATGACAGAAAAAGGAAAGAAATACAAAGGACTTGTTGCATTACCTTGCAACAAAAGAAAATAAGAAGTTCAGGTATGACAACGCAGAAGTCTAGCACAGAAACCCGGCCAGACCCACAGGATCGACCTGATCCTCCCCCGATCCCGATCCCGAGCCGCCCCAGCCCCGACAAGATCCAACGAAGGAAAAGCAGAAGTTCAGGTATGACAAAGCAGAAGTCTAGCTTGTACAACGACCATTAGATGATATGAAAATAATGAACAAACGAATTCGTCCGAAGCATAAAATCATCTGCACAAGATTACAACACGTCCGCCCCCCCTTTGGAAATGATCTGGCAACTCCCTTTCGACAACTAAAATGACCCGAGGGCAAATTTCAAAACCGCAAAAATAACCTGTGCAAAAACCCGCGGGAGTGCCAACATCAAATCGCTAGAAATCAAACCGTAAGGACCCTCCTGATTAAAATTGACGGCTTAGTAAGCCTTGAATTTCACTAAAGTATGCAAATCAGCCAGCAAACTTTAAGGAAAAACAAGGAATCAACAGAGGCGCAGGCTGCATCTCGGGTGGATGAAGAACATGGGCGATTTCAATTTGTTTGAAATAACAAGAATTTGTGCTCCAATCTCGTACCAAAACCTAATCCCCATCGTGTCAGAGCTTCGACAACATCCACAACATGCATTAAACTTGTAACAGGCACAAGTTCATCACGACCCCGAGAGCAAATCCGCCAACGTGCTAGATTCCGAATCAAAACAAGCATTTAGATTCTGAAAAACGTGTCCACTTTACACTTACATCACAGACAACATGAATGATCAGAAAAACTCACGGTAGAAGGCACGATTGCGAAGATAGCATGAAGGTCGGGTTTGTACAGAGGGAAGTTCAGGCGCGTTACTCAGGCAGTTCAGGTTGTGATCAGAATATTATTCTGATCCCGTGATCAGAATAGTGTTTGGATTAGAATAGGCAGTTTAGGACAACACTATTCTAATCCTAGGATTATAATAGTTATTTGGATCACAACAGCCCCTCCTGAACTTCCCTGAACTGCCCGGCCCGAACTGAGACGCCCCGACAAGATCCCACCCGAACCCAAGACGCCTCGATAGGATCCACCTGATCCCCTCGATCTCGAGCCGCCCCAGCCCCATCCTTGCCGCTCCTCCCCTCCTCGCCGCCGATCTTCGTCGGATTTGCCACCTCCCCCACGTCTACAGCTCCTGGCCGACCAGATCCGCCGCCTCCCCTCTGTCTCCAGCTCTTTGCCGACCACCGGCGCAGGAGAGCGAGTGACGGCGGACGCCAGCGCGAGGGAGCCCGCGCCGCCTGGACACGGAGAAGCCGCCATGGACTTCAGGAAGCCTCATCCTCGTTCCATCCTCATCGCCTGACGCCTCGGCAGACCAGATGACGGCCCCAACGCAAGCTATGAAGAACGACGCGTCCAACGGAGCAACTCCTCGGCGGAGGCGGCATTGGCGGCGCCTTCAAATTCAGTAACAGTACATGAACTTCCTCCCAATTGTTGCCTTCTTCTTCAATCTTGCCTTGTCTGACCTTCTTGCTTCGTGCAGATGAACTTCGCGCCCTCTGCAAGACATGGATTGCCATGGAATTCCTCTCCTACCTCCACGACAAATTGTTCTCAAGGTGGCCTATAAGCTGCTGGAAAAAGGTTGGCCGAACTTCTAGCCAGGGTATGGTTGAACTTCTTCCTTCTGTTTGTTATTTGCTTAAAGCCATGTGAAGTTCTGGTAGTGTGTGAGCCTCAGTCCAGGCTACAAAACAACATTGTAAAATGTGCCTGCTTATAGCCATGTGAAGTTCAGGTAGTTTGTGAGCCTCAGTCCAGGCCGCAAAGCATTTGTAAAATCTGCCTGCCTACAGCCAGGTGCAGTTCAGGTAGTTTGTGAGCCTCAGTCCAGGCTGCAAACAGTAGAAAAAATGCCTGTGAAATCTGCCTGCCTTTTCACATTTGCATGTGAAAAGCCATGTGAAGTTCAATTATTAAGTGTATAAGAGTTCATGTTGGTATGTATCTGGTTCTGTGCAAAAAAATAAAAGGAAAATAGAACATACATGTGATCTCAAATGAAGGCCAGGTTCATATGCACTAGTGGTTCAACCATTCAAACTTATGAAGGTTCGGGTTTTTTTAACTATAGACAGTATTTTCCCTTTGGAAAATAAGAAGTTTAAGTTGTGGAGAGTGCTTAGTTCAGGTACATATAAGTAATCAAATATTGTACAATTAACAGAATGTGAGGTTCATTCTGTGAAGGGTGCTCAGTTCAGGTACAAAAGTATTGGCAGATGGTCAGCTCAGTGCATAGTGTGATGCCTGTCCTAGGGGGAAAATCTGTACATGAACACCACTTTATATATGAGAAGTTCATGCTATGAATAATTCTAAGTTCAGTTACAAAGGTATAGGCAGATGTAACTGTGCTAATAAACATTTTTTCTTTTATGTCAGCAAGACGAGAGACGCATGAAGAAGCTTAGAAGTTCCCAGCAGCAAGTACACAATCCCTAGCATGTACGCGTTGCACCACCCCCTCAATGGGTCACACCTCAAACGCTCCAACATCATTGCCAACCTGCTCCAGACCAAAATTGGATGACACCTGAAATGCATGGAGACTTCCAAGATGCTGGGTCACAGCCCTATCCGCACAACTTTGCACCTCCACCTAATTGGGTGACGCCGGAAATCCCCGGCGGATTCTTTGTATCCACCAGCAGACTCCCAAGCATGCCGATGGAGGAGGGGGTTAGCTCAAGTCATGCGTGTAACTCTAGAGGTTATCCTGGTGTGCCTCATCAATGCCAAAGCGAAGCAACTAAACCGGATCCCGGGACAAATCCAGCAGGAATACACACACGGAGGAGAGTGCTCTGCACACTACCACCGTTGGATCATGCTGCTGCTGCTACAAGTCAGAATTGTAATGGGACATAAGGTACATGGATTGCTTCACAAAACAAGAGAGCAAACCAAGACCAGGATCGCAATGCCTCCGCAACCACCTCAAGCAAAAAGGACGCAAACAAGAGAGAGACCATCTTCAGCCCTCCTTCCTCCTCGTGATCCACTCTTGCATCCTGCTATGATTACTCCGCCGTGCCCCATCCTAGAGGGACAACAACAGACTCTGGTGGAGTTGCGATCATACACGCATGTAAGTGAAACAAAAATATTTATATATGCATGTTGTATTATCTGCAAATTTTCTACTCCCTCTAGGATAACAAGTTCATAAACTGCATTTTAACGTGCCGTTTGGATTATTTTCTCTTTTTTTGCAGATGCCGGATCTCCTAGATTATCTAATACCAAGACTAAAGATGCGATTCCAAGATGTAGAGAAAGCAAGGGAATTTTATAACAGATACACCAGACACGCTGGT
>NC_041382.1:163252627-163267951 GCF_002162155.2 Triticum dicoccoides
ACAAGTATTTTGTTTGCGCATTCCAAGGGATACACACATCTTCTGTTTCAGAGGCTAACAGGAAGCGAAACAAAACATCACAAAGGACAGGCTGCAATGCAAGAATGAGGGTGAAGGTGCAGGAGGATAACACATGTGTGGTAGTGGACATTGAGTACAATCATAATCACCAACTCATGCAAACTGATGACATGCTGGTATTCTGCACTCACACAAGAATTATGACCCCACTATTATAGATTACGTAAAGCTCCTGCAGTACCATGATGTCAAGCACACAACAATCATGTCCATGCTATCTGAAAATGAAGATGGAAGCTACTTCCTAAGCATGACCGGACGAGACCTACTAAACTAGTAAGTATTCAAACATCCACATACTGCAATGTAAATAGCATCCTAGGTCACAACCCTTTGCTAGCAAAAATAACAAATGCATGTTTGCATGAAATTTGCAGGAAAGCCATGAATGAAAGGAAAGATGATTTGGATGATGTATTTAAACTTGTTTCATTCTTCAAAGACATGAATGCAATCAATGATGAGCTTTTCTATGACATACAAGTAGACAAGGACAAGTCAATTAAAAACGTTTTTTGGTCCAATGCAAGCTGCCGAGGAGCCTATCAAGCCTTTGGCTATTGCGTAGCATTTGACACAACATACAAGACCAACATATTTCATATGCCTCTGGGAGTGTTTGTTGGAACAAACCATCACTTGCAGTCAATGATATTTGTTGTTGCCCTTATCAGAGATGAAGATGCAAACTCATTCAAGTGGCTGTTCGATACATTTGTACGGTGCATGAACAACAAGCACCCAACCTGCATTCTAACAGGTGAGTTAAAAAAAACTCTACAAGTTTCATCATCTTTTCAGTCTATGGGTCTATATTGGGTACATTGGTTTTGTCTGAAAATAATGTAAAGCAAGCAGTTCAACCACTGTTAGCACAGAAGTCCAACTAAACAGTACAACCAAGGAAAATTATCTGTCACATGTTTAGGAAAAATTTACTTATGAATGTGAAGTTCAAATCGAGGACCGTAGAAGTTCAAGGACACTACTGTAAGAAAAAACATATGAAACATGTTGAGGAAAAATATAGTTATGTATGTGAAGTTCAAGCACTGGTACCACAGAAGTTCAACAACACTGCTGTAAGGAAAAATACAAGTGTTATTATTAGATAGTCATACTGCTACCTGTGAAGTTCAAGTACTTGTACAACATAAGTTCACCATCAGTGCAAAAAAGAAGCAAGTTTCATTTTTTTAATTCATGCAGACCAGTGCCCGTCGATGGCGAAAGCTATATCACAATCATTCCCAAACACCATCCACAAGCTATGCCGTTGGCACATCTTGAAGAAGTACAAGGAATACCTCGCGTTGTTGTACAAAAAGTATAAAACATTCAAAGAGGAGTTCACGGCTATATTAAACTGGTCGCTGATGCCAATAGAGTTTGAAACTGCCTGGGCTGAACTCGTGCACAAGTACAAACTGGGGAACAACCAGATGATGATCCAGCTGTGGAGTGATAGGAAAATGTCAATTTTAGCATACTACACAAACATTTTCGGTGCTAGAATGACTTCCACACAACGAAGCGAGAGCATGAACCACGTGCTCAAGAGAGGGTTTGTCAAGGGGACCCAGAACCTACACAAGTTTGCTAGGCGGGTAAATGCTTGCATACAAACTCGAATGCAGAAGGAGAACGAGCAAACAATGATCAACATGGTATGAAAACAAAAAAAAACACCCCCATCATATTGTGTTTTCCTTTAACATGTGCACTCTGAATTTTTTAAAAATGAAACCCATGACTCTGCTTTGACTAATATCTTACTTTTTGACATGTGCAAACCAATCCTGTGACAAAAACAACTTACGACTACTAGGAAGACATGTCTATCAAGTACACGAGAGCCGTGTACACCGAGATGAGGACTAGGATGAGAAAAGCCATGCTATTTCGCACAAAGCGTACAGCAGAGCCCACTAAGTACCTTGTGTACTACCACAACAAGCCTGGCCATGATGATGAAGAAAGATTTTCCTGGTCAAAGCATGAATTCCAGGTTGTAGCTGACCTAGAGAATGAAATATACAAGTATGAATGCAAGCCTTGGACACACACAGGTGAGCGGAAGAACAAACTCATTAAATAGCTAAACTAGTAGTATCTTATCAAAATATATGAAAGTCATTGCTGGCTCACAAACTATATATTCTGCATTCATCACAAAATGCATGCCTGTTCTGCCTTCACATTATGAACATACTGGACTACATGAAGCCTGGCAAATTTCCACACAACTATATCCTCAAACGATACACAAAGAGTGCAAAATCACAACCAACCTTTGATACAAGGGACTACAACACAACTGCATCGGATGGCAGCTCAAGACTATCGAATCAAGACATCTTGTTGCAGCTAAATTTGATGGTTAACAAGAAAGCGATGAGATGTGACCGGCAATATGACAGAGCCTACTATGTTCTCAAGAGGCTCGTGGAAGAGCTTGATGCAATACATTCAGCAAATCAAGTGGATGCTAATGAAAGGATGGCTGAAGAGGACGCTGAAATTGAAGATGACCTTCATTATTATGCAGCTGAAATGCTCAACGCCGCCGCTCAAGCCAACCAATGCAAGCAGGGTGTTGACCAATCAATGGAGCAGCGACAGCAAGAGACGATGAAACTGCTGCTCTACTCTGAAACAAAGGGTAGGAAGAAAATTTCTACAGTAAAGAAAAGTGACAAGAGAGCTAAAATAAAGGCACCACCTACAAGAAGAGTCGTCGTCCTCGATGACAACGGAGTGCCACTTGGACACATGCAATGTAGTGTGTGCAAAAAGGTTACAGGACACAACAAGCTAACCTGTCCAACACTCTTGGAAAGAAATGATGCCGAGGAGGTCAAGCAACCCAAAGTTCAAAAACAGCAGCCCAAAGTTATAGAACAAAAGAAGGGACCACACCGATAGAAAGAAAGCAACAAACTTTGTAGCATATGCAAGGAGTATGAACCACATAATGCAAGAACATGCCCGAAGCGCGCAGATGCTGAAATGACAAGCAAAAAGCCAGAGAAGAAACAGGAAGCAAAACCTAGAGCCAGCAACAAGAAAGTGGTGGAAGATGAAGAGGAAGACGAAGATGAAGACACCGTCAAAGAAGAGGAGGACGAAGAGGAAGAGGACGATGAAGACGAAGAGGACGATGAAGAGGAAGAGAAAGAGGAAGATGAAGAGGAAGAGAAAGAGGAAGATGAAGAGGTACATGTCAAGCAAAAACTAATACAACCAAGTCCTAGGAGGAGCGCAAGGCTGATGAACAGTTAGAATAGGTCAATTAACACAAAGAAAACTTATGCCATGTCAATGTGCAAAATATTATTCCACTATAGAAAATAGTATTTTAGGAGAAATCTTACTTGAACTTTTATTGTTGAAGTTTCAAAGAAATTATACAGTAGAAGTTCAAGTAAGATTACTGCAGAAGTACTAGTATAGTACAAGAGGAGGTGCTGGTGATGTATTGCATGAAAGAGCAAGCAGTAATAAAAAATGGAAAATATGCATTGTTAAGTTCATGTAATATTACTGCAGAAGTCCTGCTATATTATGAGAGGAAATGCTGTGCTGGTGATGTATTCCATGCAAAGTGCAAGCAAGAATAAAAATGAAAAATATAGACTATGAAGTTCAAGTAAGATTACAGTGGAAGTTCTAGTATATTATGGTAGGAGGTGCTGGTGTTGTATTCCATAAAAGAGCAACCAACAAATAATCATACAACTTTGAAGTTCAGGTCATCTTACAGAAGAAGTTCTGGTATATAAAATGGATGTAGGAAAAAATATGCTTAAAAAATAAAGTTTTGCAGTATGAACTAAGGTTAGCAAGCCTAAGACAACGCGTTCAAATGTGAAGTTCTGTTTGGATATGTGCAGAAGTTCATGTACAATGCCGACAAAAACATAAAGAAACGTCAAGGAGTGTATTAGAATATTTTTGCACAAAGTTATAGTTGAAATCCATTCGCACTTGAAAAAACACAAAAAATAGATAGATTCTATGCAAAAGGCTACATATTGGTTGGGTTAAAAAATACCAATACATTACACAAGACAGAAAATCCTCTGCATATGAACCACCAGCCCAGCCACATCTCAAAGCAGAAGTTCAAGTCTACGATCATATGTTGGGACCAAAAATTAAACAATAGAAAAAACAAGCAGTTCAACCATAGCCGAGGAGAGAAGTTCAGGTACATTTGTTGGGGCAAAAACATACACCACATGGATACTGAAAACGATGCAGTGAATTGAAATTCACAAGCCAAATAATTCTTCACACCAAATACATTTGTCCACAATATCATAAGAAATAGTGCTCCAGCTATAGATAAAGAAATCACTAAAACATTCTTACAACCAAATCTTTATGGAATCGTTCCAATCATTATCAAACCTAAAAATCTGTACGAAATCAAATCTACAATGAAACTAATGCTTTGAATTCACGGGCCAAAGGATTGGATATCTTTAGGGAGCTCTGCATGCATGACTTCATTCTTCTCGCTAAACATTAGAGTGTGCATGGACTCAGCCTTCCAGTCATCTGCAGCAGCCTGCAAACAAAGAAAATGAAATGATGGTTTAGTAACGGATAACTAAAACCACAGCAGAGCGTCTCAGCAAAAACACACAAGAAAAATGAAAGGATAATGAGACAAGAACAAGGACAAAACATACTTCCACATCACCTAAATCTTCAACAAGCTCATCACCATCATATGAAGGGCAGAACTTCATGGCAAAGAAACCACAATCATTATTCTTCTGCTTTGGAACATCGATAAAAGTCGGCCTCTTCGCAATAGTCACCCAGTTAGGCTGCTTGCTCGCTTTGTACGCAGCCTTGTCGTACACCTCCTCGAGCAACCCAACAAATCTCTTGATCTTCTAGAAATAACAAAATATGATGAAGTCAAAAACATATTAACCAAAATAGTTAAGTTCAGGTACATAAAAAGAAACACTTGCATAAGATCTAGCTAAACAAATAGCAGAAGTTCAACTGTCAAATGATAGTCAGTTCAAGCAGTATTACCACAATAGAGGCAGAAACATATTTTGTCAACAGAAGGCATAATAAACTTCATGTCAAACAAGAGAATATGAAAGGAGGTTCAGGCTAAGAAACACTCACGATATTTTGGCAGTCTCCGTGGTAACTTGTTCGTGACGTTTCCATATTAGCGTAAGGAAGTGAATCAAGGATGTCAATGCTCCCACGATATCTATTCACCACATACACACTATAGTGCATCATTGTGCCAATTGGCTTGAATAGTATCAAAAAAACCTTCCAAGAATGAAAGAAACGATGAACACAAACTATAAAGCATATGTATTGAAGAAATGGGATGAACAAAAACTTCTTGACAAACTCAGCAAAAGGATGTACATAAAATTAAAAAAGCAAGAGTTATGAAAACCTAACCAGCTTTGCGTTAAGAAGGTCTTCTTCCTTGCGAACAAACATTGGGAGGAGACCAACAGATTTTTTTTCATCGAACTTTGGAACTGTTGCACCAAAAAAATCATACTCCAGGCAGTACTGTGCATTCACAAAAACACAATTAAAACACCTCCCAAATGCCACTACACCAAAACTAGAGCAAAAAGGGAGATATGGGTGCAAAAGAACTAAAACCTGTATGAAGTAGGGACTAAGTACAACCCTGTCAGCAGAAGAGAATATCTCAGAGGTCTCCGGCTTATACTTCCACAAATTTATGAGATAATCCATTACATCTCCTTCCATCTGCTGCCCTTCACCGAAAAGGGTATAAAGGACATGTCATGTGAGGTCAATCACATTCCCAGGGATGGTAAACATGAAGTAGCTTGTGCTGCAGATTTAAAAGGATGGGAAAAAATATTAGAAGTTCAGATACAACAACAAATAGAAGTTTAGACACTATAACTCAAAGGCAGGGAGGGATGAACAGAAGTTTAGATACTATAACAACAGAAGTTCAGACAATATAACAACAAAAGTTCAGACAATATAACTCCAAGGCAAGGGAGAAATGAACAGAAGTCCACATACTACAACAACAGAAGTTCAGACACAAACTAGCATCTTTGGCAGCAACAAAGTTAAGAAGAAGAAAACTCACTCTGAATACTTATCCAGACCGTCTTCACTAAGCACATACTGTTTCAACTTCCGGGCCTCGGATAGATGAGGGTAACTTATTTTTTAGGGGAGCGACAACAGAACACCACTTCAAAGGCAATCTTGATGCTCTCTTGGAGGAAGTTATGTTGCCAGATTCAACTGCCGGTTTCCTCCTGGTGATGACAGCATTCTTCCCACCTCTCCCAGCAACAGTACCACCAGCAGATTTACCGTTATTTGGGTAAGCAATCTTCTCAAAATCATCATCGAACGAAACCACTTCTGCTTTTGCTGCTTCGACTGCACCAACCTTCCTGGAGGAAGGGTTTTTTGGAGTACCACGAATACCACCAGCCTGCTTCCCCAACTTGGAAGGAATAAAGGTTCGAGGTCTATCATCTTCTATCGGAGCTGTACTAATCGATTCCTCCCTAGGCTCGTATTCCCGTGACCCGAGGAATGAGTAGTGGTAATCGGTCAAGTCCAACGGCTCCACTACAAAAAAAGCAAGAGAAAAAAGACGATTAAATATAACTGAAGTTCAGGTACAGCACAATGTGCAGCCCAACTAATATAGATGACATGGTTACTACTCAAGCTGATCTAAAAAATTTAGTTGCATTTAAATACTAAACGAAGTTCAGGCACAACCAAAAGGCACAGTTCAAGATAAAACTGATGAACTGGAAAACATTCAACTACAGCTAACAAAAGCATAGAAAGGCATCATCTCTGAAGTTCTAGTTCTAGTAGAAGAAATGCTCGTGTCAAAGTAAGTAATGGAAGGAAAAAAATACTGAAACAAAACACACACGCAAAAAAAAGATAAAAAATGAAGTTCATGTACAAGAAATGCTCCTCTCCATCTGAAACCAGCAGCCCAGCCAGATCTCAAATGAGAAGTTCAAGTTCAAGAAAGAATGAAGTTCATGTAGAATAAAAGATGCAGTATAGGTAAGCAGTCCAAGTTCCAAGACTTACATGTGTAGTAGCCAAAAAAAGCTTGGAAGTCTGTCTCAAACAGGTTGGAAGAAGCGATTGAGTACAGCCACGTCTTCCTGATATCTGTGATATTTTCATGGGAATAATTTGCAAGAACCCCATCATGATACGAATTAACATTCGTAAGCATGAAGAATCCGTAGTCGATACTGCCATCGAACACCAAAAAGAATAGTGTTAGAACAAAAAAGAAAGCCAACGAATAAAAGACGTCGCAGCTTAAGTACAACTACAGTTAAACAGGAGTGATAAATAGAAAAGTGGAACTCATACTTGTTAGTCTGTTCGGGCACATCAGTCCAATCCAAAGGGAAATTATCAATAGAAAGAGGACTGGAGGGTGTCTCCCTATCGTTGTTGGCATCGTTCCAAAGCTTCTTGATGTTATCACTCATCCGCCGAAACAGACGTACCGCATAGTCATCGTCTGGTCCATAGTAGGAGTCGAGAAGCTGGAACCTTGAATTCTTCAAGTCAAGAAATATCGAAACCCAATGACCAACTCCACCCATGGAAGCAGGAATTCCAGGCGGGTCAAAAGTAGGGAAAACAACCTGAAGCAACATAAACACACGGATCATTAAAAACTGAGAATTAATATCAAATGATACAGATAAAAATAAAACAATATTAACACAATGGATCACAGTGCGAAACTAATACAATGGTAAAGAACAAAGATATTGCATACACAATCATGTGCACCCATGCTATCTGGACCAGTCGCCAAGAAGTACTTCCTCACACGGGAATCCAATTGACCTCTGAAAATCTTATCCTAAAATAATGCAGACAAAACCAACATACGAAAAATAAAAAAATGAGACAAACAAGTTTTAACTAAAATGATAAGGAACAATACAGAAAAGAAAGCACTATATGGTTGACTTACACAAACCCAATATGGCAGGATGAGTTTATCCGATCCCTGGTACTTCGCACGTAGACAGTAGAGTGCAACCTCAGCCACATTAGATCGAAGCATTCCGTGAGGAGCAAAAGATATTGCGATATCCTCAACAAAAGCTTCACACTCATTGTTTTGGAACATAATCGTTGATCTAAAACAAAAGAAATAGAAAGTAAAAGAAGTTCAGCATCAGGAACTCAGGAAGTTCAACTACATCACAACAGGAAGTTCAAAAGGCCAGAAGTTCAGCACCAAATAAGTAAAAATTAGAAGTTTAACAACACAGAGTAAAGAAGTTCAGGTATGAAACCATAGGCAGTTCACAAGGGGTAGATGGATGTAAAATATTGACCACCTGCACTCACCTCCTGGAACGATCATTCTTA
The DNA here is from genome assembly GCF_002162155.2 of Triticum dicoccoides. Lineage (NCBI taxonomy): Eukaryota > Viridiplantae > Streptophyta > Magnoliopsida > Poales > Poaceae > Triticum > Triticum dicoccoides. The sequence continues at coordinate 163,261,139 of NC_041382.1, forward strand.
AGTCTAGTTACACTAAAATAAAAGTCATCAACCTTCTTTCGGACGACAACAAGGTCATTATCTGCTCGGCAAAAGAAATAGAAATTAAGAGCAACATTCAAGCACATAGATTCATGACAATTTCAATCAATAGCAACATTCAAACACAAGCACATCTCAGCTGCTGCACCAGAAAACATCACAACACATGCATTACAAACCTTCCCCCGCATAGAAACATGTTCACTTAACTTTATTTACAACCCACACGACAAAGCATTAAACCAGAAATTCAACTTGCACCACACAGGAAGTTCACAGGGATATCATGGACAAAAACAAACAATAAAAGGGATGGGGATCGGGAAAGGAGAGAGAAGCATGCTCCTCTCTTTATGGATTCTTGCCTAGACCAGTGGCAGCACTGGAATGATCAACCTCCTCTCCATAGTTATCGCTTTCAGTCTCTTCATCGTCATCTCCAGTAGACATTGCAGCGTCGTCGGGAAGGTCACCGGAAGCAGCTGGGGCAGCTAGAGAATCTGAAACAACAAAAACGGTTGGATGTGTTTGAACGGCTTCAACATCAACTGATGGCTTGCTGCAGGAGACTTCTCCGGGCTTGCAGCAGCACTACCACCAGTCTCAATAGCAGCCTCGACAGGATCTTTCTCCAAAATGATATCTCCAGCTGTCTTGCCCTTCTCAGCATCATTAACCTCAGCTGTCTTGCCCTACTCAGCACCAGAAACCTCAGCGCGAATGGACGACTGAGGTTCAATCGGGTCAACCCCGTCGGAGCAGCCGATGCCTGACACGGACTTGTCTGCAACATTTTCTGGAGGACACTAGCATCATCATTCTGCGGCAAGAACAGGAAGTCATTACAAAGGGCCACATAGTGATAAAATGCACAAACAAGTAAAATAAAAAATGGGACAAATGGACAAGAAAAATGGTACCTTATTTTCACTGCCATGAACCTCATCAACTAATACATCACTAGCGGGAGCAGGTTGATGCATAGGGGCAGCTTCATGCACAGGTAAAATATCCTCCTCAACCCTAGCACCATCATCAACAGCCTACAAAAAAATCATGTAGAAAACAAATACCTAATCAGCAGAAGTTCACATTACATAATCAGAGAAGGTCAGCTATGACAACTGACACATAATGGAAGTCCAAGTACAGTAAACATAGCAGGTTAGATATCAAACTACTCTAAATACAAAAGGGAACAAAAAGGGTCAGTCATCTAAGTCATAGAAGTTCAGGTGTTGTAGCCCATGAAGTTCAGGTGCTATAAACAGAGAAGGTCAACTAGGAAACACTAGTACTAAAAACTAAAAGTTTACGACACATGAAATCAATAAGGGTCACCTATGACTAAAAATAGTAATAACTGAAAGCTAACAATGAACATAATCAGTTTACCTCTTTGGTATGCTCCACGTGGCCTCCTTCACGACCCAAACAAACAGAATCATGCCTCTGAATCTGTCTCACAACAACACTTGCATCATCTTCAAAAGGCTTGCAATGAGCATCCTGCATTTCCTTGAACAGCACAAAGCTATTCCGTAGGTGGGAAGTGCTCTGACGAAGCTCTTCAAGAAATTTAGCTTCAATTGACAAGACCTCCTTCAAAGAGTCAGCATCAATTCCATGTCCGGGAGGAAGAATCCCATCAACGTGACTAAGACGCTCAACAATTGAACGAACATGGGCCAACTCCCCACAAACGGTTTCAAGAAGACCATCAATCCTAACCAGGGAAACATTGGCAGCTTCAAACAAATTCTTGGAAAAACACCACCTGCAGCACTTACACGGGCAGAAGAACCTCCTGGATCTACAGGGGGCACCAGTATTAACATCCCGGGAGAATTCAAATCTCGGAGAAGTTCCACTACCTAGGCCGGCGGCACGAGACATAGTAAGAATAGGACGTTCAATACAACTAAAGAACACAACCTTAGCCTGTGTCTTCCACTACATACAAAAACAAAAGTCAACGCGTCAGAAAACAAATGAAGGAACATGGGATCAAAAATATAGAAGACAGTACCAGAAGTTAAAGTTAAACTACACAGGAAAGAATGATGCATATAAACACTCACAGGCAGTCTCCCAAACACCCAGTTGGCTGAGTCATCATCACCCTTCTTGACCAAGTCGGCCGCAGCAAGCTCAAGAAGCTTGACCTGATCCACGAAATTGATGCGAGGGGTCCTCAAGTCAATATTAGGTGTCTTGCCAATGATAAGGAAGTCCAGATACATAAGAAGCGGCGCGATGGCACAACCTGTGACAGTTTTTCCTCTGCTAGTACCTTGCTGATACCTAACAACAACACTACGAATAGCATCAACAACCAACTGGCAGTAGTGCATATCTGGCATATCCTCAAACACAAGATTCTCAGCCATTGTTGCCTCCCTAGACACTCATGTAGACGTTCCAGGGATAACCACCTTCATGAAAACAATTAGGTAAAACACCTGCAGTGCAAGATCATCCTTCGTCTCATCCTTCACAAGTTCTGCGAGGATATTCCGCAGATCCTTTGTCTTGATGTCGTCACTCCTAGCGTACCCAAGCTTGCCCTTCAACCTCATAACAGCATCATCAGACCCATCATTCGAGGGCCGAGGAGGTGTACGACTACCTTAAGGGAATCCAAACAGAAGGTGAATAGCATCACTTGTAATACACAGAACCTTGTTCGCCTCACCCATGTCCAGAATCATGGTTGTAGGGTCAATCCTTGTGTAGATGTTGCCCATCAAAGGACGAGAAATGTTGGAATCAACCTTCAAGTCAAACACACAACCAAAACCAGCCTTGATAACCCTCGTCTTGTGCCTAGCCTGTAGCATTTTCACACACGTCTTGACCTCTCCTAGTGAGTAGTGAACCGTCTTGTTAAAACGCTTCGCCTCACCTCCTCCTTGGCCACCTTCTTTGGGCGCTTTGCCTCCTCTCTTCCTCCTCTCAGGCCGCTCCACAAGCTGATACTGAAAAAATGCAATGACAAGGAAGAAAGGTAGAACAATGAGATACACAAGCTTCACCAAAATTCCACTAATGCCTACATACGCAGTACATTTCAGAAGTCCAACTATGTCTACATAGGCAGTATAACCATGTATGACCAGAAGTAAAGATGCTTTCAAAATGTTGGAAATTTACAAAGCAGATGTTGAACCATGTACACCAAGGCAGTAATCAAACATGTATACCAACAAGTTAAGCTAATTTCTTCATGTATATATCCAGAAGTCCAACTATGTACACAAAGGCAGTAATATCATAAAAGCAAAGCAGATCGGCTAATTTATTCGTCTGTATGAAGCAGAAGGTCAGCTATGTACGCAAATGCAGTGCTAAAAACAAAAAAACTACAACAATAACGACAAATCCTCTAAAAAGAGGTAAACATTATACATTCATATCTGATTAGCGGCAGCAGCATCATCGTCATCGTCCTCATCATCAGCGTTGAAATCAGCATCATCCTTGTCCTCTGGATTAACACGAGAACGCTTCCTGTCACCCTTGTTGACCTTTGCAGGTGCAACCTTGCGCTTGACGCCACATTTCTTCCCCTTACCAGATGCACCAGCACCAAGCGGAGAAGGGGTAGGCGCGGCAGTGGCAAGCACACGAGGACTACAGCATGGCGTACCACCGAGGCCTAGCCCTTCATCTTCAGCAAGTTCTGCAGGCCTTGAAACACGTGGGCTCCTCCGAGGAGTAACTCCACCAACTACATGCTTCCTCGCAGCGGTCTTCTTGATTTTCTTCTTAACAGGGACAACCGTGCCATCATTGCCACACGACACATCTTCCCCAACCATGAGCTCAACCGCATGAATAGATCCAGGAACATCAGAACCTTTCTGAAGGCAGGGCGCCCTCTGCTTGTCAAAATATTCTTGCTTCTTCCTCTTATGTTGGTCCTCCATAAGAAGCTGAAGAGGCACATCCTCAGGTTGCGTGATAGGTTCAGTGCCATCAACAGACTGTGCGTGCGTCTCTGACATCTGAAGAGAGCACAAAGGATGTGGAACGGAATCACAACCTTTGACTGACGGAGCCCCCTGCTCAGCAGCAGCGGGGTTTTCTGACAAATCCAACTCAGATAGAACATCGTTGATGGTGTTCACAGCTTCCTCCTCTGTGGACACATCTGCAAAGAACACAAAAAAACAAAGCAAAAAATAAAAAAGTCAGGAACAAAAACAAAAAACAACCGACGGGAACAAGTTAAAAAACATGGCTCGAGAATTTAAAATGAAAAGAAAAGGGGTTTCACATACTAGGTGAAGCTAGAGCTGCAGAAGCAAGATCCTCGAGGCTTGAAAAATCCTCAAGGCTCGAAGCAACCTCAGCAACCACAGTCAAAGGAATAATGGGTGATTTAGCCGCATCAGATATTGGAGCATCAGTATTATATTCTGAAGCTCCATCTTGATCGCTGGCATTTTTCAGAACTATTCAACTCATCACCAACTACAAAAAATGCAAGTAAAAAGGCAGCCGAGTTCTAATATGCAATCCTACACCAAAGGGACTTCTACTTTTACAACAATGTCCAATACCTAGAAGTTCAACAATACCTAACAAAGCAGTAAACACAACAAACTAACTAAAATTTACATATTAGATATAAAATAATCTACACCAGAGGGGCTACTACATATAAGATGAATGTCCAGAAGTTCAACAATATATAACAAAGCAGTAAAACAAAATGTGCATAACAGAAGTTCAACCAAATTTCATTATAAACAAACATTAATTAAAACCAGAAGTTCAACCATGTGACCCAAGCAAGTAGCACATAAAAAAGATGTATCATGACCAGAAATAGTATTTCACAGGCAAACTAAATATCAATACCATGAACATGATAACAAAAAAAACAAAGATATACACTATGAATATGGAACATTTGGGAAGTACAACAAACACTTGGTGACATAGTTTCACCCGCAAATCATCAACTAAAAAGTAAGAAGCACTCTACTAATGCAAACTATGGGTAAAATGCATACACATAACCTTTGTTAGAAGATCACACTATTAAGAATGGCAGTCCAACAAGAAAACTAAGTGAAGATATGGGCAGACATATATAAGAATACTGCTATTTAAAATACAAGATCCAACTACATTAAGATACATGGAGAAGGTTTTGAAGCCATGACAACACAATCGCCTTGATGAATGCAACTCCAAACACTAGAACAACTTACTAAATACAGGGGATTGATTGCATGTAGTTAGCAAGTAGAAAATCATACAACAAAATACAAAAAGAAACTGAATCAAACCCTAGGATGAAACAACTAGAACATACCAACAAGTATGAAAAGGTGAACAGTTGCACATATAGGCAAGCACAAAAAAAATGTATCCATAAACTAACTAGAATGTCACAGACATAATCTAGACTTCGAAATCCACAACACTAATGCAATTAGACACATCAGATACAACATCAACCATCACACCACACCTTGTCTTACATGCATCTGACTGCTAAAATCAACAAAGGGGAAATGAAATCCACACAAGTCTGAAGGGAGAAAATTGCACACACAAGCATCTCACCATAGGGGAATGCAATCCAACCACCACACGCACAAGAACCCTTCCTAATCTCCCACCAAACCATCAGAAGAAGGGGGTAGGAGGCGGACGCGAGAGCACACAGAAGAAAGATGCAGGCCTCGATAGATGTAGCGAAACTAAAAGCAAGCATTAGGGGAGGGCAGCATTTGCACCTCTCCAAACGACCCCCGCACGCACGAATCCACGGCGGTTCTTCCACTCCCCACGATGCCATGCACTCCTTGGAACCACGCAGGCAGTTGCCGCGCTCGCTTCAGAGCATAACAGAGCGGGTTGGGCGAGGGAGAGTGGGGCGTGGGGGAGAAATAGGAGCGGGGGCGTGTGCCGGTTAGTCCACTCACGAGGGCAGGGGACAGGGGCGGAGAAATCGGGGTGAGTTGAAGGGGACGAAGGCAGCGGAGCAACCGAGAGGGGGAGAGAGCGACCGACAGGGGAGAGGGGTTTTCTGACAGGTGGTGGCGAGGGAGATGGGCACTTAATGCCTCTCTGTCGTGGGTGTTGCGGTGCCTGTAAAATTATAGTTTTACCCCCACAACAACTAAAAAAGTAAATACATGTATAGATAAATGAATGCACCATTTGAATGCATCTATTATAATGAGATAAGATCACACAACAACACTGCTGATATCCTTAAAACCAAAAATTGATGGCAAATACACTACCAAGGGAAGAAAAAATACATAGACAAATATGCACCTAAAAAAACAAGAGAAAGAACAGAAGTCCAAGTACTCTAATCAAAGAAGTAAAGGCATATAAATAAATAAACACTAAGAAACAAAAAGAAGATGTTCAAGTACCAAAACAAATGAAGTTCATATCTAAGTAAAATACACAACATAAAAACAATATAGATAGTGGGGTCACGGATGTGACGGACTCGCCTCCGCATGCGACGACGCAGCATGCCGTGTCGTCGCCTGCTCTGGCTCGTTCCTGTCTCGGCCTCGCGAGGGGAGGGGAGGGGGGTCCCTCCCCCTCCCCCCTGCGCGCTAGGTTTTGACAGGACACAATGCGGTTATTCCATTCCCACCCCACCGCACGCACCCCAGAGCCACACCCTAAGATAAATAGTGGGGTCACGGATGTGAGGACTCGCCTCCGCATGCGATGATGCGGCACGCCACGTCGTTGCCTGCTCTGGCTCGTTCCTGTCTCGGCCTCGCAGGGGGAGGGGAGGGGGTCCCG
>NC_041382.1:163268228-163299863 GCF_002162155.2 Triticum dicoccoides
CTCGCAAGGGGAGGGGAAGGGGGTCGGGACCCCCCTGCTCGGCCTCATGCTACCGCATTGCTGTGCGCTAGGTTTTGATAGGACGCAATGCGGTTATTCTGTTTCCACCCCCACCGCACGCACCCTAGAGCCACACCCCTAAGATAGATAGTGGGGTCACGGATGTGACGGACTCACCTCCGCATGCGATGACGCGGCACGCCACGTCGTCGCCTGCTCTGGCTCGTTCCTGTCTCGGCCTCACAGGGGGAGAGGAGGGGGGGGGGGTCCCGACCCCCTCCCCCCTGCTCGGCCTCGTGCTACCGCATTTGTCTATAGGTGCAATGCTGATTTCAATGTCTACAATATTTAAATCCAAAAATAACAAACAAAATTATAAATAAGAAGTTCAAATTGTGAACATATAGAAGTTCGCAGTTTTGTAAAACCTCAAATTAACATGTTAAAACGATTATCATACAGAAGTTTAGGATAGTTATTCAGTGAAGACCAACAACTATTATAAGTACAAAAACATACTAGGAAAAATAAAAAATATACGCATATCCATCGGCCAATTCCATGGTTGCTCATGGGACTAAGTCAAAAAAAATCCAAACCAATGCGAAGAATAAAAAAACATAAAAAAGAAAGAAAAATAGAGGACTTGCTGCATTACCTTGCAAAGAAGGAAAAGCATAAGTTCACGTATGAACAACATAGAAGTCCAGCTTGTACAACGGCCCTTAGATGATCTAGAAAAAGTGCACGCATACTTGGGCTAATTCCATGATTGCTCACGAGGCAAAAGTCTAAAAAGAACGTCTGAAGAATTAAAATTACAAAAAAACCAAGCAAAGAAAATATAGAGCACCATGCACCCTCGCCTTGTAAATGTGGAATGCAATGTGGAAAAGCAGAAGTTCAACCATTAATAAAAAAGAAGTCCAGCTTCTACTGAAGATAGTGGATGATCAAAAAACTATCCCAAAAACATAGATTAAAGGAAAAAAAGAGGATGCATGTGCTTGTGGTCCAGCTCCATAGTTACACACATGACGACAGTCAACAACATAGAAACATACTTGATTTTTTATACAACAATAGCAACAGACTAGATCGTATTGCCTCATCTCCTAAAAGCATGCGTAAAGAGCACAGAAGTTCAACTACAAATGTTATAGCAGTCCAGCTTGTACAACAGAACGTAAAATGTTTGAAAAAACAACCCCAATCAAATTTGGTTCCCAGATATAATCGTTTGGGTCAATTCCAACACGTCAACAACCCATTTCGAACGTCTTCATACTCCAGATAAAACATCAAAAAATGATCCGCCATCAAGCTATCCGCTCGAACAACGAACCACGGCGGGAGGCAGAAGGTCCAATCCATTTTTTTGGAATGAATGAGCCAGCCAAATCAAATCAACAACGCAGGAAGGATTCAACCGCCAGTTTAAACGTCATCATGCTCCAGATAAACAAGAAAATGATTCTCATCATATTGTCCCATGAACACAAAACCACGGCGGGAGGCAGAAGATCCAATCGCCGGATTTCGATTTGGATGAGCCCGATTAATCGAATTAACAACATGGGCGGGATTCAGTCTCATTAATGCACGCAAATCCGCCGCCAATTTCAACAAAAAAACTATAAATCTACAACAACGGCCGAAGCCACTCTCGCGGACGAAGAACAGAGGCGTTGGAACACCAAATCGAATTCGTTCAAAAATAACAACAAAACATACAGTAAACTCATACCTAACCCAATTCTCATCCTATTAGAGATTCTAGAACATCCAGTACCTGCAACAAACTTGTAATAGACCCATGTTCATCACCACCGAGAGCAAATCCGCCAACGAGCTAGATTCCGAATCAAAACAAGCATTTAGATTCTAAAAAATGTGTCCACATTACACTTACATCACAAACAATATGAATGATCAGAAAAAATCACAGTAGAAGGCACGGTTGCGAAGATAGCCCGAAGGTCGGGTTCGTACAAAGGGAAGTTCAAGCGCGTTACTCAGGCAGTTCAGGTTGTGATCAGAATATTATTCTGATCCCATGATCAGAATAGTGTTTATGTGTGTGTGTGTGTGTGTGTCAATTAGGCTTCAAGTGTGTACTTGTTGGTGAAAGTGTTGTCCAATGGGAATTATATTTTGTATTACTCATGTAGCCTACAAAGTCTATCGCACAGCCTTGTAACTTCTTAACCCATTTCTATATTTGTACTAGTCCTCTATATCGTATATTGCGCTACTCGTACTACTACCTCCCTCCTGGTTTACTGCCCCCCTTCGTAATTTGTGTCAAATTTTGACCATAAATTTCACTAACTAAATGTTAATGCATGTCACAAAAAATTATATCGTTTTATTCATATTTGAACATAGTTTCCAATGGATTAATTTTCAGTGACATGCATTGACATTTTGTTAGTTAAACCTATGGTTAAAATGTGGCACTAAATACGACTAGTAAGTAAAGTACAATAGCAGTACTAGTATACGTCGATCAAATTATTCATCATGTCCTCACATTGAATTGACGTGACAACATGCTGCGCGTGATGTGACACAAGAATCCCGACGGTGTGTTTGGGTATTGTGGACTTCATATGTGCAGTACTACCACTTATCTGTCGAAATCTTTCATCATTCACTTAAAACAGTCGATTTGATCATACATTGAGTACCATATAACTGGAATTAACCAATGCACCTACAAGAAGGATTGGTCGGTGCTGCCGGCTGGCGTCAAGTTCGATCCCACGGATCAGGAGCTGATCGAGCATCTTGAGGCCAAAGTGAGTGCTGACAGTGCGAGATCTCACCCTCTCATCGATTTGTTCATGCCAACCATCGACAGCAAGCACGACATATGCTACACCCATCCCGAGAAACTTCCAGGCAAGACACCGATCGGCCGTCTACATCCACAAACATATTCCTTTGTTTATAGCTCTATTTTTCTTTTTAGACATAGACCTAGTGAAGCAATTACAATTTGACAGTTAATAAAAAGTGAAACAAGTGACTGCAACATGCCAAAGATGTTATGAAAATGCCAACTACGTACACTAAAACTTGTATTCGACAATACTACAGGTATCACACTGAGTGGCCTAAGCAAACATTTCTTCCAGCGCAATTCCAGGGCATTCGGAAGGGGCACGTGGACGCATCGCAAGATACAGTCAGAGTGTGTCATGCACGCGATGTGGCACAAGACCGGCAATACCTTGCTGGTGATGGTCAATGGCCCGCAGACGGGCAGCAAAAAGGTTCTGGTGCTGCACACCAACAAGAACTTTGACCATTCCCGCAAAAATGAAAAATAATAAAGAACTTCGACCAGCAAAGGACCAACTGGGTGATGCACCAGTACCACCTCGGGGACCTGGAGCAAGAGTAGGAGCGGGAGTTGGTCTTCTGCAAAATTTTCTACCACACGAACACTAGGGCCAGGACTAAAAAGATTATAAGTTAGTTTGGTATTGGTACTTGTACTACCTTGTCGTGCACAAGTTGGTGTTGTTGTTAACGATCTTTTGGTATGAACTTGGCATTTGCTTCCAACCATCATGCCGAGGGTCGATGTGGATATAAAGCTGAATCATTTGTTTTGAAACGAATTTTTAGGCACCTGATTTTTATTTGATGGATAGCATAAGAACATGCCGTTCGAATTCCCAGTTCTCCAAATTTTTTGAAACAAGTGCATGCACTTATTATCACGATGAAAAAACAATATACCCGCTACATCCCAGTTATTAGTCTGTACTTGCAGAATTCTCTCGTTTATTGAGCAGGTATATTGTTTTTTTAGGTCAAGAAAGTTTCAACTAGGTTGTAGACTTCCCAAGCTTGGTTTTGTTTTTAACAGGCCTAGCCCATGACGACAACGGGGCACAAAGATCCAGCAGGTATCTACTGGCCTCTGTCCCGCCAGTGTTAGTTATATTTTGTCTTACAACATCCGCTGGCAGTTTTTTTACTAAATCAAACACACAACCCGGTTCTATTTTCCTCTTGAAACGCCATGTCCTACTTCCGTTTTCTAATCTCTACCTATAGTTTTACTAGTTCATATACACATAACATTATATTGAAAATACATAAAGTTCCCTTTTTCATATTTACATCCTTATTTTATTGTTGTTTTCCCTCCCAGCGCTGATTTTTTACCACTGGTTTTCCCTTAAACCAACTCAATTGTCCCACGTCTTGTTTGCTTAGAAAAACAAAATGATTTTTTTTGGCAAATCTACAAGTTCTTGAAAAAATGTTTATCATTTTGGGATTTCAACAGTTCGGACTCCACCAAAATATGCAAAATAAGGTTGAACTTTTTGATCATGGTCCTGGGTAGAAAATGGGCTGTAATAAATTACTTAAGAATTAGCAAATGGGCTGCAAATTATTAAAAAATAGCAAATGGGCTCTATGTTGTCGGCCACAGATTTGGAGGCTGACTTCTGGGCCTACTAAGTTCATGCGTACACAAGGTTTCTCAAAAAAAGAAACTTAGTCCACAATCGACTCTACCAGCGTCAGACCGTTAGATGTCAATCTAACGGCAATCGTGCTTCTCCAGTCTCTGATCTTCCTGCTCCAGCCACCCAAAGCAACGCCGGCGAAACTGCCTGTTCCCGCCTCCTGTGGCCGACTGTGCTGCCGGGCAGGCCTCAGGGCCCACCATACTCGCATCCCTGGCCTAGCTATCCCTCTACTCACCCACACCTCATGTTATTTTCTGGCGATGACAACCGAACTAGTCAACCCTCGTACTCCCCACCGCATGGGCAGCCACTGTCGTGTCTTCCCCGGATCCGTGTCGTTCCCTTCGTAGGCCTCGCCGTCGTCCACCGCCCTGGTGCTCTCGGCGCAGCGTGGTCAACGAACGACATCCATCGGAAGTGGACTGTACTTGGAGAGGCTGACAGCTGGGTCCATGGCCGCACACAAGGAAATGCCTCCTTATTACGCGCAAAATAATGACTCCTCCACCTGACATCTGGGACCAACCGAAAGGGCCTCTGTATTTCGCGAGAAAACATTCCAGCCACTGACAGCTTGGACCCACCAGCTATATCTTCGCATGCCAGGAAGTGCTTCCTTATTACGCACAAAAAAATGAATACCCCCTGCTAGCGAGGACCCAACATAATGTGAGGCTGACTTGTAGGCCTACTAAGTTGACGGGGACGGAGGGCTTTGTCAACTTAGTCAATATGAACGATTCTAGCTCTAGTGACCGTACGATGTCCATCCAACGGCCGTAGTGCTTCTTCAACCTCTGGTCTTCTTGCTCCAGCCGCCCAAACAAGCGTCGGCCGTGCCGCCTGCTCCTGCCTCCCATGGCTGACTATGCTGCCACTGTTGGCCATGCCATCCCTCTATACTCACCCACACCTCCTGTTATTCTCCGGCGACGACAGCCTCACACCGCAGCCGAAGAAGTCAACCCACGTACTCCCCTCCGCGTGGGCATCCACTGTCGCGTCTTCCCCGGCTCCGCGTCGTCCCCTTCCTAGGCCTTGCCATCGTATCGCCCTAGTGCTCTCGCCGCGGCGTGGTCAATGTGGTCAACGAACGATGTCCGGAAGAGTACTGTACGTGGAGAGGCTGACAGCTGGGTCCACAGCCGCAGCAAGGAAATGCCTCCTTATTACGCGCAAAATAATGATTCCTCCCGCTGACAGCAGGGACCCACCAGCTACATCTTCGCACGCAAGGAAGTGCGTCCATATTATGGGCAAAAAATTGATTTGCCCCCCTGACTGCTGGGACCCACCAGCTACATCTTTGCACGCAAAGTAGTGCCTGACAGTCGGGACCCACCTGGTCAAAGCGTACGTAGCGCTGTCATTCTGGTGGCGAACGTGTATGTACATACTAGTCAATCGGTCTGTCTGCAGGCTGCAGCGATGAACCGTGGCCGTGTAAGGAAGGGCACGTGTCGTAGTAGAGGCGTGCACGTGTCGTAGTAGAGGCGCACACGTAGCATGTACACGTACATACAACGGCCAGGGTGCAAGAAAGAAAATACGGCCAAGTATGTACATACGGGCGGGGTCTCGAACGCCTACTCGCGCATATATATACGGACGGCCAGGGCTTGTGTACATGGAGAGGCAACAGACGGTAGCAACGGCGTCTTATTCATCGGGCAGCGAACCGGCTGGGTCGGAACGGAGAAATAATGTCCTGTTCATCGGGAGGCAACCGACTGGGTCGGTATATGTCGTATTCATCGAGAGCCAACCGGCTTGGACGGAATAGCCGATGGAAACGAGGCCTGGCATACCGCAGAATGGAGGAAACGACCTTGTGTTTGACCGGCCACGATGGAAACAGGATCCTGTTCATCGGGAGGGGTCTGGCGTACCGCAAAACGGAGGGAACTGACCTCCTACGGTTGAAACGGGGTCTTGTTGATCGGGAGGGGTGTGGCATACCGCAAAATGGAGGAAACGGACTTGTGTTGGAGTGCTATGGCCGAAACGGGGGTCCTGTTCATCGGGAGGGGTGTGGCGTATCGCAAAACGGGACTCCACGGGATATTGTTCATCTCCACCGTCGACCTCCTCCAACCTCCACGGACTCCTATTCATCCACCGTCGACCTCCTCCAGCCTCCACCTACGACTGTTCATCCACGGGCTCCTGTTCATCCAGCCTCCACCGCGCGCTCCTCCACTAGCTACTGTTCAACCAACCCTCTCCACGGGGTCCTGTTCAACCACCCCTCCACTGGCTACTATTCATCCAGCCCTCCACTGGCTACTATTCAACCAGCCCTCCACCGGCTACTATTCATCCAGCCCTCCATGGGGTCCTGTTCATCCACCCTCCACGGGGTCCTGTTCATCCACCGACTCGATCGATCGGGGTACTGTTCATCCAGCGGCAACGACCTCTACTACCATGGGGTCCTGTTCATCAAGGGAAGGAGGCAGCAATGTTCGACCGGCTTCAGTTAGCAGCAGTAGTGAAGTAATCACTCGGGTTTAGTTAACAGCAAGGATCGATCGATCGCTCGGGTTTAGTAATGCGTAGCCTGCAGTGCAATCGCTCGAGTTCAGTTAGAGCCCAACGCCTCACTCGGGTTCAGTTAGAGCCCAACGCCTCGCACCCACGTGCGTACGTACGAGAGAAACGTGCATTGCTCGGCCCCGACCACCCACCGTAACCGGGAACTCCCCGATATTTTCCGCGCCCTCGCTTCTACCATGGTTTTTTTCCGTCATGGACGGCCCAAAGAATGTCATGCAGCTGCGTCTCCGGCCCGCCCAGGACGAGAAGCCCATTTTCTGTCATGATTTTTTGTCATAGAAGTAGGACCCCACCACATCTATGATGATACCGGGTTTTGTCACAATTATCATCATAGAAGTGTCATCAATATGGCAGAAAAAAATTTGTTTGGCCCAAAATGTCACAGATGTGCCTTTTTTTGTAGTGTCCCCACTTCTAAAACAATTTTCGAAAAGATCTGCCTTTTCTTCGCCCCTCTTCCGTTCATCTTCTTTGTTTGCTTTTTGTGAGCTTGTGTGTTGGATTGCTTGTTTGTCACGATGGCTCAAGAGAATACCAAATTGTGTGACTTTTCCAACACCAACAATAATGATTGCACCCACTACTAATGCAGAATCTTGTGAAATTAATGCTTCTTTGCTGAATCTTGTTATGAAAGATCAATTTTCCGGCCTTCCAAGTGAAGATGCCGCATCCCATCAAACAATTTCATTGATTTGTGTGATATGCAAAAGAAAAAAGATGTGGATAATGAGATTGTCCAATTAAAGCTATTTCCGTTCTCACTTAGGGATCGCGCTAAAACTTGGTTTTCATCTTTGCTTAAAAACAGTATTGATTCATAGAATAAGTGTAAAGATGCTTTTATTTCCAAGTATTTTCCTCCAGCTAAGATCATCTCCCTTAGGAATGATATTATGAATTTTAAGCATCTTGATCATGAACATGTGGCACAATCTTGGGAGAGGATGAAATTAATGATTAGAAATTGCCCCACTCATGGTTTGAATTTATGGATGATCATACAAAAATTTTATGCTGGCTTGAATTTTGCTTCTAGAAATCTTTTAGATTCGGCCACAGGAGGCACTTTTATGGAAATTACTTTAGGATAGGCTACTAAACTCCTAGATAATATTATGGTTAATTATTCTCGATGGCATACGGAAAGATCTTTCACTAGTAAAAAAGTGCATGCGATTGAAGAGATTAATGTTTTGAGTGGAAAGATGTATGAGCTTATGAAATTATTTGCTAGAAAGAGTGCTCTTATTGATCCTAATGATATGCCTTTTTCTACTTTGATTGAAAACAATAATGAATCTATGGATGTGAATTTTTTTGGTAGGAACAATTTTGGTAATAACGCGTATAGAGGTAATTTTAATCCTAGGCCATTTCCTAGTAATTCCTATAATAATTATGGTAATTCCTCAAACAATTCTTATGGAAATTATAATAATATGCCCTATGATTTTGAGAATAGTGTTAAAGAATTTATAAGTTCACAAAAAAATTCATTGCTTTGATTGAAGAAAAATTGCTTAAGATTGATGATTTGGCTAGGAACATGGATAGAATTTCTCTTGATGATGATTCCTTGAAACATAGATCTATTCCACCTAAGCATGATATCAATGAGTCTCTCAAAGCCATGAGAATTTCCATTGATGAGTGCAAAGAAAGAACCGCTAAGATGCGTGCTAAAAAGATTGGTTTATAAAAGCGTGTTCTTCTAGTTTCCGTGAGAATAATGATGAAGATCTTAAAGTGATTGATGTGACTCCTATTGAATCTTTGTTTTCCAATATAAATCTTGATAAATATGAGACTAGAGATGAGTCAACTTTAGTTATAAGGAGTCCCAATGATTTGGAGTTTTTAGATCTTGATGCAAAAACTAATAAAAGTGGGATTGGAGAGGTCAAAACTTTAAGTAGCAATGAACCCACTCTTTTGGATTTCAAGGAATTTAATTATGATAATTGTTCTTTAATAGATTGTATTTCCTTGTTGCAATCCATGTTGAATTCTCCTCATGCTTATAGTCAAAACAAAGCTTTTACTAAGCATATCGTTGATGCTATGATGCAATCTTTCGAAGAAAAGCTTGAATTGGAAGTTTCTATCCCTAGAAAACTTTACGATGAGTGGGAACCTACTATTAAGATTGATATTAAAGATTATGAATGCCATGCTTTGTGTGATTTGGGTTCTAGTGTTTCCACGATTCCAAAAACTCTTTGTGATGTGTTAGGTTTCCGTGAATTTCATAATTGTTCTTTAAATTTGCATCTTGCGGATTCCACTATTAAGAAACCTATGGGAAGAATTAATGATGTTCTTATTGTTGCAAGTACGAATTATGTGCCAGTAGATTTCATTGTTCTTGATATAGATTGCAATCCTACATGTCCTATTATTCTTGGTAGACCTTTCCTTAGAAAGATTGGTGCAATTATTGATATGAAAGAAGAAAACATTAGATTTCAATTTCCATTAAGGAAAGGCATGGAAAACTTTCCAAAAAAGAAAATTAAATTGCCTTATGAATCTATTATGAGAGCCACTTATGGATTGCATGCCAAAGATGAAAACACTTAGATCTGTTCGTGTTTTATGCCTAGCTAAGGGCGTTAAACAATAGCGCTTGTTGGGAGGCAACCCAACTTCTTTTGCGCTTTAGGTTCTGTTTTGCATTAAATAATTCATATAGCCTCTGGTTAGATGTGGTTTTGTGTTTTAATTAGTGTTTGTGCCAAGTAAGACCTTTGGGATAGCTTACGGTGATAGCTGATTTGATCTTGCTGAAAAAGGGAAACTTTTGCACCTCGGAAAACAATTCTAATTTTTAACAAGAGAGTGATAAAATATTGATTCTTTTTGCAGAAGATTAATAAACAAATTTTTAGGTATTCCTAATTTTAAGAATTTTTGGAGTTACAGAAGTATTCGAAATATCCACATTACTATGGACTGTTCTGATTTTGTCAGATTCTGTTTTTCGCGTGTTGTTTGCTTATTTTGATGCATCTATGGCTAGTATCGGGGGGTATGAACCATGGAAAAGTTGGAATACATTAGATATTACACCAATATAAATAAATAATGAGATCACAACAGTACCAAAAGTGGTGATTTATTTTCTTATACTAACAAAGCTTACGAGATTTTCTGTTGAGTTTTGTGTTGTGAAGTTTTCAAGTTTTTGGTAAGGATTTGATGGACTATGGAATAAGGAGTGGCCAGAGCCTAAGATTGGGGATGCCCAAGGCACCCCAAGGTAATATTCAAGGACAACCAAGAGCCTAAGCTTGGGGATGCCACGGAAGGCATGCCCTCTTTCGTCTTCGTCTATCGGTAACTTTACTTGAGACTATATTTTTATTCACCATATGATATGTGTTTTGCTTGGAGCGTCTTGTATGATTTGAGTCTTTTCTTTTTAGTTTGCCAGAATCATCCTTGCTGTACACACCTTTTGAGAGAGACACACATGAATCATGATTTATTAAAAATACTCTATGTGCTTCACTTATATCTTTTGAGCTAGGCAAATTTGCTCTAGTGCTTCACTTATGTCGGATTTCGGGTTCCGGAAGACCCTTAAGGTTCGAACACTGGGGGTGCGTGTGGAGATTTCACCTCCTACCTACCTGCACCCCTCCGCCTCGCTAGGATCTAAACTATGGAAAGAACAACACAAGAGACACAGGGTTTATACTGGTTCGGGCCACCGTTGTGGTGTAATACCCTACTCCAGTGTGTGGTGTGGTGGATTGCCTCTTGGGCTGATGATGATGAACAATACAAGGAAGAACAGCCTTGTGAGGGTCTGTTCTTGGCTGGGGGGATGAACTGCTGGGAGGAGTTCAGTCACCCTTCTCTCTCTCTCTCTCTCTCTCTCTCTCTCTCTCTCTCTCTCTTTGATCGGAACCCCTCTCTAAAGAGCCTCCTCCTTCTCCGCTGCTCCCTTGATCCTTCGATTCCTCGATCCTTCGATTCATCCCCCCTTTCACCCTGCGGGTGGCTGGTCCTATTTATAGAGGCCCTGGTCCTCTTCCCAAATATCGAGCAGGAAGGGAGCCAACAATGGCGGGCTAATTTGAAGGGGGACAGCTAGTATCAGTTATCCTGACAAAAGTAGTCTTCGCCTGCTCAAAGCTCTGGTGATGACGCCGTCTTGGGCTCCACGATGACCTCCATCTCGTAGTCCTCCTGGTCTTGGTCTCGTTGCACCGAAATGGCAACCTTTTCCTGATGCCTCGGTACTCCGTGGCTGCGCTTGCCCCCTTTGCACCAAAGAGGAAAGGAGGACACTTCGCGGGCTGGCACCCGCCTGGCGCCCTTGGTCGTCATGGCTTGCATCACAGGCACCTCATGAGGTACCCCGCCTTGGTCTCTCCGCCTCCTCGTGAGCTAGCCTGACGAGGCCATTCCTGAGGAAGCTCCGCGTCGTCCGCCCCACAAGGCTTGGCCCCTCGCGAGGGTCTTGGGTTTGTGTTGGTGAAGATGGGCTGCGCTGGGGACCCCCGTTCCCAGAACGCCGACAGTAGCCCCCGGGCCCAAGGCGCGCCCGGGCTTGGCCGTGCAGGGAGGCGGGAGGACAAGAGCGAAGCGCCGCGCCGCGGGCCCTAACAGCCTGCGACCTTGGGCGCCGCGTGGCGGTTGATTGGACGTGGGCGCCTTAGCAACCACGCGAGTTGATAAAGGAGCGGCATCCACCTAGGCTTTGCTTCTTGCTTTCCCCGGTTGCTGCTCAGATCCCCTTGCGCCTCTCCTTCCTTCCTCCAAAATTTCCAGATCCACTCCGACCGTGTGACCTAGGAAGCCATGGCGCCTCGTCAGCCCCCGGCCGTAGCTTGGTACTCGTCTGCCCTGGACCCGCCGAATGTGTCGGAGGCGAGCCTTGCCCGGTTGCGCTGGATGGTGATGGCGCGGGGCATCAACGGGGCGAAGGTGTTTTAAGCCGGCTCCGCCACCCCTGAGGGTCAAGGGAGCAGCTTCTATTCGCTCTTCGTAAGTGCCATTGCTGCTGGCTTGGTGCCTCCCTTCTCCGAGTTCTTCTTCTCTGTCCTCCGCCACTATAAGCTTCAATCCCTGCATCTCCACCCCAACTCCGTCCTTCTCCTGGCAATCTTCGCCTATTACCGCGAGGCTCACATAGGGGTGCAGCCCTCAGTGGCCTTGCTGCGCCACTACTTCTACCTCCAGACCTCTCGTGGTACTACTTCCATGTGCACGAGCTTCGTCGCGTACGGTGGCGCCATTGCCATTTCGAACCCTGGGAAAAGGATTGAGGGCTTCAGGAGCAAGTGGGTCTTGGTGGATGCTGGGTGCATCCACCCTCGACTAATCTTGCCCACGGAGCAGCCCACGAGCTCCAGCGATTGGGGTCGAGCAGAGCTCACGGACCCCCGCGCGAAGCTGATGTTGGAGAAGATGGACGCGAATCTAAGGCCGGCCAATATGGCGGCAGCGAAGCTGACCGGCGCGTCGCTGCTGAGGGAATTCCTGGAGCACCAGCTGGCTCTGCTTCGGCAGTACTCACCTCCGATGTGGAGGCCCCGTCCGAGCCCTGCGGCCTTAGCCGACGGAGATCTGGCTGCGGTCCTCCAGTCTCTGGTCGGGGGCGATGTGGCGAGGTTGGTGGGCGCTCCTACGCCCTTGTTCCTCTGCGACGACTGGGAGCAGGTAGTGGAGTCCATGCCCGTCTTCAACGGGGATGGGCCCGTGCCCATGGAAACTCCCGAGGAACCGGTGGACGTGCCCTCCGACGACTCCAGCGAAGAGGAGGAAGGAGGGGAGCGGGAAAAAGGGCCTGACTCTGAGGCGACTGATGGAGAGTCGAGGGCTCCCCTCCCTCGGCGCAGGTCCCGCGTTCTCCGCCTCTCTCCGAGCGATGACGACGAGGATGACGACGAAGACGACGACGAGGACAACGACGAGCAAGATGGCGGGAGCTCGCCCCCGATCCCGAAGAAGGACAGGACCGGGCTGATCTCCCGCGGGTCTGCCCCGGCCCTGGGGCGGACCGCAGACGCACCTTCCGCCTCCAAGCTTCCCGAGGTTGACCCTTCCAGCCGGCTTTCAGGCTTCAAATTTGGCTGGAGGCCGCTTGAGCTCACTGGCGACGACCCGTAAGCATTCGATTCTTGTCTTTATTTCTTGCTCTGCTTCTGAGGCTTGACGTCCGCATCTGTTGGATAGGCTGGCGCCCGCAGCAAAGAAGCCGAAGGGAGCTCCTGAGGTTCCATCCGTGGCAGCGCCTCTGCCCGCGAAGGAGGGTGACCGCGACACACAGGCTTCTCCTGCCCGGTCGTCCTCGCGAGGCCTGGCTGGGCCGGCTGGGGCGAGCTCAGCCCCCACGGCCCAAGTGACTCCCGAGGTGCTCTTGCCTGCCGCCGCCACTACAGCTGTCGGGGCGCGGCAGGCTCCGCCTCAGGATGCTGTGGCCGCGCTGCCGCCTTCTCCTCCTACTCCACCGGCTATTGTCTCTCCGACTCCTTCTGCCGTTTTGGATCGTGCTGTCGCTGAGCTGGACCGACTGTGGCAGGATCTTCTTGGCACCGACCCCCGCTTGGTGGCGGGGCGCTTGGAGCTGGCTAAATGATGGGTTTGCTCCGACGCTTTGATTCGGGCGGCGCTGGTCCAGGCCTCGACGGCATGCGACGAGGAGAAGCTGGCCGTCCTTGAGGCGAAGGCTGCTCGTGACGCAGCCCTGGGGGAGGTGGTCGACGTCCGTGGACGTTGCAAGGCGCTGGAGGGCGAACTGCAAGATTTGCGGGACCAGCTCGCGAACGAGGTCCGCCTTCGCCAAGAGCAGGAAGAAGTCCTGAAGGCTCGCGAGGCGGCTGTCAAGGAGAGGGAGGTCAAGCTCAGGAAACACTGTGACCGCCTAGGCGCGCTGGAGCAGGAGTTGGGGGCGAGGAAGGCCAAGCTAGACGACGAGGCCCTGGTTCTCGCCGAGGACCGCGTGGCCTTCACGGAGATGGATGCGAGGGCTCGCTCCTCACTGAGGACGCTTTACGACAGCGGCCTGGAGAGCCCACTGGCTGGCGCCGAGGACGGCCCCACCAAGCTGCTTCCCTTCCTGGTTCACGCTCTTGAAGATGTCGCCCTTGGACTTGGCCCCACGGCCGAGGCCGAGGCGCGTGTCCTGTCTTTTGCAGCACTGACGCGAGTCCTCACCCACATCTACCTTCGCGATCCCGGTGTCGACCTCGACAGCCTGGTGGAGCCAGTGAGCAGCGAGCGTGCCGCTGCCGCTGCCGAGGCCGTGAAGGGTCGCGCAGTGGCCCTGCTGGGGAAGTTCCGGGCCTCCAGCACCAAGCCGAAGCAAGGCGCTACCGACCCCACCGCTCCATGAGGCGTACCCAATCCGCGCTGCTCCACCGTTGACAAGTGACTCCGTCGCGGCTCTTGCCCTGCCTTTAATTCCTGTACATTTATCATGCCTCGGGGAGGCATTTAAACTTGCGTTTGGCATTGAGATAACAATGTGGACTGTAATATTTGCTTTTGAATTCCTTGAAATTTGCGCTTTTCCTTCCTACTTGCTTATGTTCTACGCTGGCAGAGCCCGGCCCCGCGCATGCCTCACCCAGCGTTGGTCCCGACCGGAAACCAGGACGGGGCCAAGGAGTGAGGGGCCACGTGACAAGTTAGGCTCCTGAGTCGCGATGCTCAGGAGTCCCCCTTGGCGCACGAACAACAAGTAGGGAGGTGTGATGCGGGTGGATCTACTGTTCTACGTCTGCAGAGCCCGGCCACGCGCGTGCCTCACCCAGCGTTGGTCCCGACCGGAAACTAGGACGGGGCCACGGAGTGAGGGGCTACGTGACCAGTTAGGCTCCTGAGTCGCGATGCTCAGGAGTCCCCCTTGACGCTCAAACGGCCTTCATACCTTGGCTCCGCTCAGGGAGAGACACGCGACGAACCAGGCCCGGGGGGACCTGGCTGGGCGGCGTGCGTCTGGGTGTGACCCAGGGGCAGCCCCCGTGCCTAGCCCCCTCGCGCGGCACTCCCGAGGGGAGGCGTTACGATGAGGCTAGACACTAAGCTCTGGGCTCCCTGAGGTTGATGCGGCCCGGGGGCCACCCTCAGTTGTTTATCACCAGCGCGGAGCATAGCGCTTCCGTATGTGTACGGGCATAGCCGCTCCTCGGCAGTGTCGTCAGCCAGCGTGGAGCATGGTGCTTCCACTGGTACGTGGGAGCCCCCCCCCCCTCCGGGAGGAGCCCCCGGGGCGTGTACAGCCCCGCCCTGACACGTGGCTGGCATGGTAGGGCCTGGCGAGGTGTATCTGGGCACCCGTGAGCCAGCGCGGGACTCATGGGGCCCTACCTCTAGGAGGGTTGCGCCTGGCACTGGGCCTTATCTTGTGATGTGTCCCTGCAAATTTGGTTAGATGTCGGCACTCTACGTCCTCAGGTCCCGGCCCTCGAGCTGGTCTCAGCCGTCGCTGGTATGCCAGGTCGTGATGCCATGGACAAGGCCAAAGGGTGAGGGCTGGAGAGCCAGTAAGAGCCCTGAGTCGTGATGGTCAGGTACCCCCCCTTTAACGTGCAAGTGGTCGGCATGGAGAAGAAGAGGTGCCATGGACCGGCATCAAATAATCAAGCATGGTGGGTCTAATGCATAATCGGAAATAAACACAAATGGGATACATGCCGCTGGGCCTGGCCCGAGCGGCTTGGGGATCATGCAGCCCGAGGGGCGCCCCCAACAAGGTAAGCTAACAACATGAAATAAAAAAAAGGATACACGCCGCAGGGACGGACCCACGCGGCCTGGGAATAATGCAGCCCTGGGGGGCACTCCCAGCTGGAAATGAAACTCGAAAGATGTCACTTGATGATGTTGAGGACGAAGGAGCGTCGGTGTAGCAGGCTCGATGGGCTGCGGGAGCCGATCCTCACGAGCCCCCAAGCCCAGGGGCCTCGGGAGGCTCCGGAGGCACTGGCAGCTCCTCGCGGGCCATCTCCATCCCTGCCAGGGTTGCGGAACACCTGGCCTCTCGTCCCTCCGTGATGCCCCTCATGAGGCACTAGTACGTGTCAGCCGCGTTCGGCAAGCCGTAAGGCATGAGAACGTAGCTGTGGGGTGGGCCTCCGCAGCGCCCCACTCACGAGGGCCAGAGGCGCTCCAGAGAGGCGACTCGGTTGAGCCCTGGTATGTCGATGCAGACACGCAACCCACCATCCTCGCCTGGATGGGGAGCCACTGCTGGTAGTCGGCGGCCGCCTTTCATGACTCTTGACTCCTGTAGCTCCTGAATGGCCTTGTTGACGAACTCCCGAGGGTCTGGATATCCTTGCCTTGCTCCTTCTTGAGGGAAACATGCTTCGAAACACGCCTCCATGTGGTGCTCAAGCGCCTCCCTCGTGACCCTAGCTAGGTCGGTGGCCCTCCAGGGGAGAGCCCTCGAGCCCTGCCTGAGGAGGGCGCTGGGCGCGCTTTCCTATGTGATGGAAGGAGGTTCCCCCTGGGCAGGCGCGGGCCCAGAGGGGTCTGCCTCCTGAGTGGTCGGGCCGGACGATGTCTTGTTCTTCTTAGGGGCGGTCTCGGGAGGCCTCCTGCTTCCGCGATCCGGGTCTTCCAGTGACGCGGCCTGAAAGGCTCGTTCCAGGGAACACACCACGTCCTTCTCTTCACAGGGCACTGTGATGACTCCGCCGCTTCCTGGCATCTTGAGGATGTTGTAGCCGTGGTGAGTTACGGCCATGAACTTGGCCAGCGCTGGGTACCCAAGGATGGCGTTGTACGGCAGGCGAATGTGAGCGACGTCGAAGTCGATGAGCTCGGTGCGGTAGTTGTTGCGTGCCCCGAAGGTGACAGGGAGGCGGACCTGCCCAATCGGGACAGTGGAGCCATCGGTGATACCGGAGAAAGGCTTGGTTGGCTGAAGCTGGCTGTAGGGCACTTGGAGGTTGTTGAATGTTTCCACGGACAGGACATTGAGCCCTGCCCCACCATCGATGAGCGTCTTGGTGACCACCACGTTGTTGACGATTGGCGAACAAAGCATCGGGAGGACTCCGGCTGTAGCCGCACACTTGAGCTGATCCGCCGAGCTGAACGTGATGGCGCACGCCGACCACCTGAGAGGGCGCGTGGCTTCGAGCCTGGGGAGGATTACATTCACTTCGCGGGCGAACTGCTTAAAGATATGCTGAGAGGCTGGGGCTTGTGCCTCGCCCAGGATGCAGGCGATCGCGCGCGGCTCCTGGAAGCCCCCAGCCCCCTCGTCCTGGTGGCGGTCCTCGTTTCTCCTTGGCTGCGGCGGCAGCGGTGGGAGGCCTGCGTTGCCTTGCGGGTGATCCTCGCGAGGCTGATCCCTCCAGCCCCCCTCGCGAGGCGGGTCTTGCCAGCGATCCTCGCGAGGTTGATCGCGCTAGCCTCCCTCGCGAGGCGGGTCTTGCCAGTGATCCTCGCGAGGTTGATCGCGCCACCCTTAGCGCGGGCCACGGTCTTCCCAACATCCTGCGTTCCTTCCTCCTCCTCGACCGTAGCCCCGATCACCGCGGTCAGGGCGACTGCCGATCCTTCCTTCTCGCATGGCTCGAAGCTCTTGACATTCGTTGGTGTTGTGGGTGTGGAGGTCGTGGTACACATAGTACCGGCTGCCCTTGGAAGGTTCGGGCTGATGTCTGCCCCGCTTGGTGTCTGGTTCTGCCGCGAGCACGGCAGCCCCCTTGCGCTTCACATCCTTGGCCTTGGGCTTCTTCTCTTCTGGGTCTGCGGCAGGAAGCTCGAGGAGGGAGAGACGCCCTTCCTCGGCCCTGGCGCACTTGGTTGCCATGTTGAACAGCTCCAAGGAAGTGCACAGGTCTTCATGCATCGCCAGCTCCTCCTTCATCTTGACGTCACGCATGCCGTCGGGGAAGGCCGAGATGATGGCCTCCTCAGTCACCTTGGGAATCTTGAGGCGTGCATTGTTGAAGCGTTGGATGTACTTCTGCAGGGTTTCCCCGGGCTGTTGCTTGATGCAGCGCATGTCGCTCACGGCGGGTGGCCGGTCGCGAGTGCCTTGGAAGTTGGTGATGAAGCGGGTGCGCATCTCGTCCCAGGAGGAGATTGTGCCTGGAGCCAGGTTCAGGAGCCAGGTGCGGGCCCCGTCCTTGAGCGCCATGGGGAACAAGTTCGCCATGACCTTCTCGTCTCCGTTAGCAGCTTCGATGCCCAGCTCGTAGAGCTGGAGGAACTCCGCAGGGTTAGCCGTGCCATTATAGCGAGGAGGCAAGTCTGGCTTGAACTTGCCGGGCCACGCGATGCTGCGTAGCTCGGCGATTAAGGCGCGGTAGCCTGCTGTGGCCACGGGAGGCCTTGGATGATGGGGAGCATGGTCTTGCATGTCCCCACGCGCTGCAGCTGGGAGCAGCGCGGGGTATTGACGCGCGGGAGCAGGAGCATGGTCGCGACGTGCTGGAGCAGGGAGCGCCCGGGCAGCTTCTTACAGGCGAGGGACTTCTTGACAGCTCTGCTCTTGATGCGCTGGCACCTGACGGAGCGGGTTCCACCCAAGGGCCACGCGCCTTGGAGCCATGGCACCTTCCTGAGGAGGAGGTGGCCGGGGCGCCGCCGGAGCTTCATTGCCCGTGCGGAGCGGGGTGCGGTGCAGCGGAACGAACGGCGCAGGAGAGCCCCCTGCGGCGCGGACGAGCTCGGCGATGCAGTCGAGCCATTCTTCGTAGACGTCGTCGACGGGACGGTAGCGCAGGAGCTCGTTTGCCGCGATGAGTGCAGCCCGAGCCTCCATGGGCGCGCGGAGTGCGCGGGACGAAGAACCAGCTGGGATGAGCGAGGGAGTTGCGGTGCGGCCGTCTTGCCGCATGGAAGAATGCTGGGACGATGCTTGCTGCTCGTCCCCCGCCGGGCCGGTGGCGGCATTGACGGCAGGTGACAGGGAACGGCGAGGATGCTCGCCGACAAGGGCCGTCTAAGAGACGCGGGAAGCGAGTGCGGCCCGGTGCTCGGCGCGGGCCCGACGAGCGTCAGACATGGGCGTGATGGTCGGAAGAGAACGGGGTGGTGGAAGACGAATCCTGGCGCACCCCTACCCGGCGCGCCAAATGTCGGATTTCGGGTTCCGGCAGACCCTTAAGGTTCGAACACTGGGGTGCGCGCGGAGATTTTGCCTCCTACCTACCTGCACCCCTCCGCCTCGCTAGGATCTAAACTATGGAAAGAACAACACAAGAGACACAGGGTTTATACTGGTTCGGGCCACCGTTGTGGTGTAATGCCCTACTCCATTGCGTGGTGTGGTGGATTGCCTCTTGGGCTGATCATGATGAACAATACAAGGAAGAACAGCCTCGCGAGGGTCTGTTCTTGGCTAGGGGGATGAACTGCTGGGAGGAGTTCAGTCACCCTTCTCTCTCTCTCTCTCTGATCGGAACCCCTCTCTAAAGAGCCTCCTCCTTCTCCAATGCTCACTTGATCCTTCGATTCCTCCCTCGATCCTTTGATTCATCCCCCCTTTCACCCTGCGGGTGGCCGGTCCTATTTATAGAGGCCCTGGTCCTCTTCCCAAATATCGAGCGGGAAGGGAGCCAACAATGGCGGGCTAATTTGAAGGGGGACAGCTAGTATCAGTCATCCTGACAAAAGTAGTCTTCGCCTGCGCAAAGCTCTGGTGATGACGCCGTCTTGGGCTCCACGATGACCTCCATCTCGTAGTCCTCCTGGTCTTGGTCTCGTTGCACTGAAATGGCAACCTTTGCCTGATGCCTCGGTACTTCGTGGCTGCGCTTGCCCCCTTTGCACCAAAGAGGAAAGGAGGACACTACGCGGGCTGGCACCCGCCTGGCGTCCTTGGTCGTCATGGCTTGCATCACGGGCACCTCGTGAGGTACCCCGCCTTGGTCTCTCCGCCTCCTCGTGAGCCAGCCTGACGAGGCCGTGCCTGAGGAAGCTCCGCGTCGTCCGCCCCGCGAGGCTTGGCCCCTCGCGAGGGTCTTGGGTTTGTGTTGGTGAAGATGGGCCGCGCTGGGCCCCCCTTTTGAGCCACGCCGCAGGCCGCAGGCAGGCAAGTCTGGGGACCCCCGTTCCCAGAACGCCGACAACTTATATCTTTTTAGAGCATGGAGGTGGTTTTATTTTATATAAATTGATGAACTCTTGCACTTCACTTATATTATTTTGAGAGTCATTAAAAGAGCATGGTAATTTTCTTTGGTTATAAATTTAGTCTTAATATGATAGGCATCCAGGAGGGATATAATAAAAACTATGAGAAGTTTGATTCCTTATGATTGTTTTGAGATATGAATATGGTGATATTAAAGTCATGCTAGTGAGTAGTTGTGAATTTGAGAAATACTTGTGTTAAAGTTTGTGAGTCCCGTAGCATGCATGTATAGTGAACCATTATGTGATGAAGTCGGAGCATGATTTATTTCTTGATTGTCTTCCTTATGAGTGGCGGTCGGGGATGAGCGATGGTCTTTTCCTACCAATCTATACCCCTAGGATCATGCGCGTAGTACTTTGTTTCGATGATTAATATATTTTTGCTATAAGTATGTGAGTTCTTTATGACTAATGTTGAGTCCATGGATTATACGCACTCTCGCCTTTCCGCCATTGCTAGCCTCTGTAGTACCGCGCGACTTTCGCCGGTACCATAAAACCACCATATACCTTCCAAAACCGCAACCATACCTACCTATTATGGAATTTCCATAGCCATTCCGAGATATATAGCCATGCAACTTTCCACCGTTCCGTTTATATGACACGCTCCATTATCGTCATATTGCTTTGCATGATCATGTAGTTGACATAATATTTGTGGCAAAGCCACCGTTCATAATTGTCACTCTTGATTCATTGCACATCCCGGTACACCTCCGGAGGCATTCATATAGAGTCATATTTTGTTCTAAGTATCGAGTTGTAATTCTTGAGTTGTAAGTAAATAAAAGTGTGATGATCTTCATTATTAGAGCATTATCCCATGTGAGGAAAGGATGATGGAGACTATGATTCCCTCACAAGTCGGGATGAGACTCTAGATGAAAAAAGAGGCAAAAATGAGAGAAGGCCCCAATAAAAAGTGAGAGTAAAGAGAGAAGGGGCAATGTTACTATCCTTTTACCACACTTGTGCTTCAAAGTAGCACCATGATCTTCATGATAGAGAGTCTCCTATAATATCACTTTCATATACTAGTGGGAATTTTCATTATAGAACTTGGCTTGTATATTACAATGATGGGCTTTCTCAAATTGCCCTAGGTCTTCGTGAGCAAGCGAGTTGGATGCACACCCACTTAGTTTTCATTTTGAGGTTTCATAAACTTATAGCTCTAGTGCCTCTATTGCATGGCAATCCCTACTCACTTACATTGATATCTATTGATGGGCACCTCCATAGCCCGTTGATATGCCTAGTTGATGTGAGACTATCGCCTTCTTTTTGTCTTCTCCACAACAACCATCTATACCACCTACAGTGCTATGTCCATGGCTCACGCTCATGTATTGCGTGAAAGTTGAAAAAGTTTGAGAACATTAGAAGTATGAAACAATTGCTTGGCTTGTCATCGGGGTTGTCTATAATTTAAATATTTTGTGTGATGAAGATGGAGCATAGCCAGACTATATGATTTTGTAGGGATAAGCTTTCTTTGGCCATGATATTTTGAGAAGACATAATTATTTTGTTAGTATGCTTGAAGTATTATTGTTTTTATGTCAATATTAAACTTTTGTTTTGAATCATACGGTTCTGAACATTCATGCCACAATAAATGGAATTACATGGATAAATATGTTAGGTAGCATTCCACATCAAAAATTCTTTTTTTATCATTTACCTACTCAAGGACGAGCAGGAATTAAGCTTGGGATGCTTGATACATCTCCAACGTATCTATAATTTTTGATTGTTCCATGCTATTATATTATCTATTTTGGATGTTTTATATGCATTAATATGCTATTTTATGTGATTTTTGGGACTAACCTATTAACCTAGAGCCCAGTGCTAGTTCCTGTTTTTTCCTTGTTTTAGAGTTTCACAGAAAAGGAATACCAAATGGAGTCCAAACGGAATAAAACTTTCTCGATGATTTTTCTTGGACCATAAGACATCCAGAGGGCTTGGAGTGCATGTTAGGAAATCCATGAGGCGGCCACAAGGTCGGGAGGCGCGCCCAGGGGGTAGGGTGCGTCCCCCACCCTTGTGGGCCCCTCATGACACCACCGACCTATTTCTTCCGCCTATATATTCTCAAATATCCCAAAACCTTGCAGGGGAGCCACGAAACCACTTTTCCACTGCCGCTACCTTCTATACCTGTGAGATTCCATCTAGGGGACTTTTCCGGTGTTCTGCAGGAGGGGGATTCGATCACGGAGGGCTTCTACATCAACCCCATTGCCTCTCCGATGAAGCATGAGTAGTTTACCACAGACTTATGGGTCCATAGGTAGTAGCTATATGGCCTTTTCTCTCTCTTTGATTCTCAATACAAAGTTCTCCTCGATGTTCTTGGAGATCTATTCGATGTAATACTTTTTTGCGGTGTGTTTGCCGAGATTCGATGAATTGTGGATTTATGATCAGCTTATCTATGAATATTATTTGAATCTCCTATGAATTCTTATATGCATGATTTGATATCTTTGCAAGTCTCTTCCAATTATCGATATGGTTTGTCCAACTAGATTGGTTTTTCTTGCAATGGAAGAAGTGCTTAGCTTTGGATTCAATCTTGCGGTGCTCGATCCTAGTGACCGAAGGGGAACTGACATGTATTGTATTGTTGCCATCGAGGATAACAAGATGGGGTTTTCATCATATTGCTTGAGTTAATTCATCTACATCTGTTCGCACACGAACACGTCACCATGTACATCCAACGCCGAGGGTGATGCACCGCAGCTCACGTCGAAGGAGACCCGTCCAGAAGCGTGGTACGCAAACAATCCGGCGGGTGCTTTCCAGGACCCGAAACCCCATGCGCCCGGGAGGGACCCCGTCTGGACGCGCGGTGGCTATGGGCTGCCCTAGGTTGGTTCACCCGGCCCTAGAGCCTCGAGGATCGCTGCCCTTCAACGAAGAACGAATGAAGAACGAGAGAGAAAGAACAAGGAAGAGATGTAAAACTAGGGTAAAAAGATGATTGATTGTTCGATTGTGTGTTGTTCAATCGGCCTTCACCCCTTACATATATATGAGGCGGATGGACTTCCCATACAAGAAAATGACTCAAATCATGTCCAAATCATCAAAAGTTACCCTAACCCGGACTACGAGGGCCGGAACTTTGGGGCTGAAATTATATCAAGTATCCCTCTTGCACAGAATCTGCAGGCCGCATACTACTTTGGATGACGATGGTCCGAAAATCAAAGTTGTAGACCTTGCAATGGAGAAAAACTCTTTAGTTTATCACTTTTTCATCCGAGGTCATCTTGATGTCGAAATCAGCCCCGCAAATCTGCAAACAATGTTAAAATTC
Organism: Triticum dicoccoides; assembly: GCF_002162155.2. Classification (NCBI taxonomy): domain Eukaryota; kingdom Viridiplantae; phylum Streptophyta; class Magnoliopsida; order Poales; family Poaceae; genus Triticum; species Triticum dicoccoides. Next base: position 163,291,737 of record NC_041382.1, read on the forward strand.
CAGTTTTCGAGGCGCACCGCATGCAAACTTTCGGTTTAGCCCGGAACCTCCCCGGAAGTTTTGCCCGGAACTTCCAGGGCAAACTTATGCAGCACACTATTTTGGCTCTAACTTTTGCATACGAATTCTGATTTAGACGTTTTTATATCGAAATCGATCTTCTCGATGAGACGAAGACAATCCGTGTAGAAACATTTCTCATATGAAGCCATCTTGGGGGCGTAATCAGCTGAATAGTGTTCTGAATATAAAATCTGAGTACTTCAAACACAACTTCGGCCTTAGAGATGAGAGCGGATGGTTATGGCCCAAATATGAAAGTTTCTCCTTTTGACGATACAGAACTTTCTCACTTTGAGCACTTCTCCATTTGAGGCCATCTTAGTTAAGTTCTTGGCCGTGTCAAAATCTGGTGTCAACACATGCCCCCCTGTTTTTCGGCAAACTTGTGTGCCAAAAAATAACTTGCACGATGTTTTTTCTAAGGACGATGTCAACACTCCATCGGCCATTTTGCATGTTCTTAGGACGATAAGTATATATCGGCCATTGCTTGTTTGAACCTCTTGAGGCAAACTTGGGTGAAAACTTCTCAGCTTCTATAACAATCCGGTGATAAGGTTCCATAGACCAAAACCATCCTCCAAACCATATTGTTCTCCCTTTCGCTAGGATTTTGCAGATGATCAAGAATGAACTTCCTTCAATCCTTACTTCCTCTACATAAAATTTTCATTAGTGGCCGAGATAGTGAGCTCCAATTCGGCCTTACCTATGTTGGCAAGAATAAGCATCGGCTATTGATAGATGTGCCATACACCATGACCAACATGGTAGCCGAATGCTTGCTATGCCAACTCTCTCCAATTGTCATGTCTAGATATATGAACAATTTTAAAGCAACCCAAGGTAAATCTTGCATCTAGACATACCAAAAGATAAACTATAAGTGATTCGTCAAAACGTTGATAACCCCTGGATACTTGTTGCACTACTAATAACGAATCATTGAAAGCATCAATATGTATATCACCTATAGCAAGGAAAAGCTCCAATCCGAATAACAATGCATATTCGGCTTTGATCATTTGTGCATAAATATTTTAAGCGGCATGAGGCTTCACAAAATAACACCATAAGAAGATATATAAACAATACCAACACCTTGGCCATTGCTACAATTTTAACCATAAAAATAACCCCCATGGTACTAGAAGGACTAGGACAATATCAATGAACATCTACTTTGTTTTGGTCTCCAATTGAACTAAGGACAATGTTAGGATACTACATCAGCCATGCTTTGACATATTCTTAGGGCGATAGATAAATATCGGCCATTACCATGAGGTCCATGTAAAATTCACCGACCAAAGTATGTATAGCCGAAATAAACAAATTAAATAGTAATAAAATATTTTGGCCCCTTTATATTAGCAACAAAAATGAAACTAACCAAATGTATAGTGATTTGGTAATACCCTCTCATGATATAGAAAATTATGTTGCATCCATGGATCAAAATGAATCCATGGAGGGTAATTGATCATATCTAGGGATGAATTCCATGGAAAAGGCATCAATGGCATGGTTGAAGAAAATGGATGATGTGCTAACTGAAGATTTTGATGTTGTGATGCACACCTTCGGCTTAATTGTTTGTTGCTTCCATCCTTCTCTTTCTTTATTTTTATTGTACTTGTTGGAATAGAAGCATGCAAAACATTTTTGTCATGATTGGTCTTCTTGGGAACCCATGCCATGTTCTTCTTTCTCAGCTCTTGTGCACTAAGATTTTGTAATTCCTTCTTTTGCGAATACGACAAGCCGAGTGGGCATGTCGGTTGTGATTTTGTTTCAACCAATGTCAACTCATTTTGGACCTTGTGCACCCTCAACCTCTTTTCTTCAGATTTGGCACTCTGATTTTTATCAATTGATTGCTTCACTTCTTTGCCTTTTGTAGCCAATGTCAACACTTTAATTGGCTCTTTATCCTTTAAGATCAAATCTGAATTCGCACTCTTGCGACCATCTTTTTAACTCGATATACTTGTTTGATCACCTTTTTCTTCTTTCTTGAGCTCTGGACCGATTCCTTATGATTGAAACGGTCTTTAACATGTGATTGTTCAAATGTTGATCTTCTCGGAACTACATAATATTGGTGAGATGGTTTAAAATAAGATGGAGAATGTGCCCTTGTATCATACCTGTCCCATGATGGATATGAATCTACATGAGCACAGGGAGGCATCCACAACATTGGCATTGGCGGCCCAAAATAAGGATATGAATATGTTGCATGAAAATTTTCACTTTTCCAATACCGATCCTCATATTTGCGCCTTGGGGGTGATCTTGATGCTTTTGCATTAGTTGGCCGATAAGAACTTTTCTCTTCACTCTTCTTTTGATATTTATATAATAATTGTGCAAAAGTGACCTTGGATTTCTTGCACTTGTGCTTATTGCGGCCTTTGTTTCCTTTGGTTGTGCTTGAACCGATCTCTGAATTTGCTTGCTGCCCCCAGTCCTTGGCGTCTCCATTGTAGCTTCGATGGAATTTTCTCCCTCAAGATTATGTTCATTATGCTCTTCAACTACTTCTTTACTTGAAAGCTTGATCCCATCACCTGCAGTTTTTACCTTCTCTTTAAATGGATCGGCTTGAAGTAGCCGATGCAAAAACTTTCTCCCATCGGGACCAATCGGAATAGACTGGTCATCTCTTGGTGTCTCAACAAATTTCAATCGTCCTTTATCAATGGCCGATTTAACTATTTGACGAAACATGTTGCAATCCTCAAAATTATGCTTGGACGAATCATGCAACTTACAATACATACGTCCCTGGACAGATGGCTCAACATGGTGATCAAGAATTCTAATATAATTATTTCTCAACAACAAATTAAATATTTGATCACACATGCTTGAATTGAAGGTAAACTTTTTATTCTCTAGCCGATCTTGTTGTGAGAACGGCTTTGGAGTTAAGCAAACGAATGGTTCAGATTTTGCATCACCCCATTCGGCTATGCATTGTGTTTTGCACTCTATCTCCGATGTCTTTGGATAAGAAACTATATTGGCATTGGTTTGCTCAGAGGATTTTAACCTTGGCTTTAAATTTCTGAAATCAAAGTAGTTAGAACATACACGTCTCAATTGAGACCATGCATAAGCCAAGCATGAAGCAAGAAAAGCTACCCAATTAGATATGAACTTTAAATAAAGCAATGGGAAAAGCTTTGGCTGCAGTAATAAGTCACTATCGTTCTCTTTGAATGGTACAATATATTGATCGATATGCTTAGTAACAATTTTATTGCTAACAAGTAAATTGCCCTTCTCTTCATTGGTCATTGGTCTTTAGATTCTTTCGGCAATGACACACGGGTGTTGCTGAAATTTCGCAGTTGTGTAGGGGGTGTATAATATGATTTAGTACTAGGTGAAGGCATATGCATTGTTGTAAAACCATATTTTTGCTCGCCAATTTTATCAATTGGCAAAGATTCATCTTCTTGCAAAACTCTAGTTTTTATTGCGGCACAATCAGGAAATAGCCCTTTTTCATGTTGTTCAAGGCAAATAGCACTAATCCTCTTATTCTGGGCTAAACTCTTCAATGCAGCCACCACTACCTCATCTTCTACAATATTTGGCACAACCGCTCCTGTAAAATTTACATTTATTCGGCTATGACCTGAAAGGTATGAAGCCGAATTTTGAGCATCTACAGTTGTGTATGGTGCCGAAAAATTACTAACATGAGGTGTAGCATATGACGGTTGAGAGTAACTGGCCGAATAGCTAGCAGTAGCATGGCCAATTCTCCCATCCATTGGCAAGGTTGGATTCACATATTGAAAATTAGTTTTCAATGAATAAAAAGGTGAAACACTTTCTTGTATGCTATTGGAAATTTTAACATGAGGTGTTTCAAATTGATTAACCAAACCCATCATGTTGTTCATCGGTGTATGGATTTGTGGGGTTGCCGATGCATGAGAGTTTGGATACATATGTTGTACGTTGCTAAAATCATAAGAATTTGAAGCATGAAGATTTCTTTGCATTGGCCCATGCGCATAATTAGATGCATGATTGATAAAACTAGGGCTAGCCGATACATTATGCTCATTAGGTGATCCAGCAACAACATATGGATTATTTGCATCTACAAAGGGGAATTGGGTATTCATATTACCTTTGTAGATTGCAGCAACTTGATGACGATCTCTTCGTAGCAAGAACGGGCTGGAGACCGTTCAAAGCTTCGTCCCCAGTGGAGTCGCCAAAAAGTGTGTTCGCACATGAACACGTTACTGTGTACCTCCAACGCCGAGGGTGATGCACCGCAGCTCACGTCGAAGGAGACCCGTCCGGAAGCACGGTACACAAACAATCCGGCGGGTGCTTTTCAGGACCCGAAACCCCATGCGCCCGGGAGGGACCCCGTCTGGATGCGCGGCGGCTATGGGTTGCCCTAGGTCGGTTCGCCCACCCCTAGAGCCTCGAGAATCGCTGCCCTTCAACGAAGAACGAACGAAGAACGAAAGAGAAAGAACAAGGGAGAGATGTAAAACTAGGGTACAAAGTAGATTGATTGTTCGATTGTGTGTTGTTAAATCGGCCTTCGCCCCTTACATATATATGAGGCGGATGGACTTCCCGTACAAGAAAAGGACTCAAATCATGTTCAAATCATCAAAAGTTACCCTAACTCAGACTACGAGGGCCAGAACTTCCGGTCTGGCCCAGAACTTCCGGGCTGAAATTATATCAAGTTGCCTCTTGCACTGAATCTGCAGGCCGCATACTACTTCGGATGACAATGGTCCCAATAGAAAAGTTGTAGATCTTGCAATGGAGAAAAACTCTTCAGTTGATCACTTTTTCATATGAGGTCATCTTGACGTCGAAATCGGCCCCACAAATCTGCAAACAATGTTAAAATTCCAGTTTTCGGGGCGCACCGCATGCAAACTTTCGGTTTAGCCCGGAACCTCCCCGGAAGTTTTGTCCGGAACTTCCGGGGCAAACTTATGCAACACACTGTTTTGGCTCTAACTTTTTCATACGAACTCCGATTTAGATGTTTTTATATCAAAATCGATCGCCTCGACGAGACGAAGACAATCCGTGTAGAAAGATTTCTGATATGAGGCCACCTTGGGGGCGTAATCATCTGAATAGTGTTCAGAATATAAAATTTGAGTACTTCAAACACAGCTTGGCCTTAGAGATGAGACCGGATGGCTATGGCCCAAATATGAAAGTTTCTCCTTTTGATGATACAGAACTTTCTCACTTTGAGCACTTCTCCATTTGAGGCCATCTTAATTAAGTTCTTGGCCGTGTCAAAATCTGGTGTCAACAACATCATGCCATCTTTCTTAATGCGTTACTCCGTTCTTTATGAACTTGATACTCTAGATGCATGCTGGATAGCGGTCGATGTGTGGAGTAATAGTAGTAGATGCAGAATCGTTTAGGTCTACTTGACACGGATGTGATGCCTATATTCATGATCATTGCCTTAGATATCATCATAACTTTGCACTTCTCTATCAATTGCTCGGCAGTAATTTGTTCACCCACCGTAATATTTTCTATCTTGAGAGAAGCCTCTAGTGAAACCTATGGCCCCCGGGTCTATTTTCCATCATATAATCTTCTACTTTCCATCATATAAGTTTCCAATCTACAATTTTAGTTTCCTATTTACTTTCTTTGCAATATTTTACTTTCCGTTCCATAAACCGAAAATACCAAAAATATTACGTTACCGTTTATCCATCTATATCAGATCTCATTTTGCAAATAACCATGAAGGGATTGACAACCCCTTTATCGTGTTGGGTGCAAGTTGGTGTTTGTTTGTGCAGGTATTCAGTGGCTTGTGCATTGTCTCCTATTAGATAGATACCTTGGTTCTCAAAACTGAGGGAAATACTTACTCTACTTTGCTGCGTCACCCTTTCCTCTTCAAGGAAAAAACCAACACAAGTTCAAGAGGTAGCACGGTTTCGCATGATCCATCGATACAAACCCGATTAAACAGGCAAGGGCGGGATTTTTCCCGCGCGGTAGATGATATGTTGCGACCCGACCTCAGATGGTCAAGTCTCTGTGCTTCAGTGTCATCCCTGGATCGGTAATGCTGACACACACAGTACTCGAAGGATTTATAACAGAGTAGCAATCACACACTATTACATCGAATGTCTCCAAAGAGAACTTATTACAATAATGTGGCTTAAGGCCATCTAATGCGATAACAACGGAAGGCTTGGAAGATAAAGTGAGTCCATCAACTCCAACGGCATAGCTGAGCTGCACGGCAATGCCTAATGAACCTTACTCCTCATCTGAAAAGTCTGCAAATAATATGTTGCAGCCCGAAAATGGGTCAGCACATGGAATATGCTGGCAATATAACACAGTAGAGCAGAAACAGAATAATGCTATCACTACATGCATATATGGCTGGTGGAAAGCTGTATGGTTGTAGTTTTGCGAAAAGCCAAATTTTCCCTACAACAACGGAGTAGATTTTAATTTTACTATCATGGTGGTTGAAACATCATTGAGAAGGTATCCCCAACTCAATCCCAATTAAAGTGAATTAACATCCCAACAGTATTAATTAAGCATGGTGAGATACATGTGATAACCCAAGTACTAGATACTCAAGAATTGTCCATAACCGGGGACACAGCTAACCATGATTAGATTGTACACTCTGCAGAGGTTTGTGCACTTTTCCCCACAAGACTCAATCGCCTCCGTTGGATTTCTCACACAACATGGTGTTTGAGAAACGGATGACCGAGACACAGTCTTTCAGAAACGTTAACTCTCTACTCTAGGTAGACCATACCAAACCTACAAAACCCACTACCTGCTGATCTACCTCTTCAAGAGCTTCACGTAACTTACTCAACTATGCTAGAGCCCATAATATCTTGTGGCTGCACACAGAAGTTTCTAGCATGAATCATCTCAGTTCCCTTTGAGCCTGGGTGGCGGTCCATAGGAAGATCACACGGGTACCCCGATATTTCCAAAAAAACAGACAACACTGGGTTCCCCAGGTGCCTCAATCCACCCAGTTGTTTGATTAATTTGCCACCTTAAGTTGAACCATTAATTAACAATCTCACATCTGACATGAATTTCACTCAAACCCAAACCACGTCTACGAGCATAGCATAGCAATATAAGCAATACATAGAAGTAACTCCTAAGGGTTTGAATATAACAGGGCAATAGGTTCTACCTCAGCAACTACTTCCCAACCCACAAGTTAATGACATCCTAATCATGCAATGTTTGAGGATTGGAACTAATGCATAAAAACTGGGTAATAATGGGATATGATCAAAGTGTTACTTGCCTTGCTGACGACCCGCGAATCCTAGAGACTCGTAGTAACACGCTTCGCACTCCGGGAATTCTATCGCAAGCAAACAATAACATACATAAGTAACAAGCAACGATGCACAAGCAAAACTCAAATAAGAGAGGTTCACCAGAAAGTTCAAATTAAGAACTCCGGTTCGCAAAAAGAATCAAAACAAACGGAGCAACGAAACTCAAACGGCGAAAGACAGAAGCTTCATTTACTAATCTGAAACTAGGTCAAATTTTACAGTAGCAAAACTTGTTTGAGTTGGTTAAACGGAAAGAGGGTTTCGAGACGAAACTCCAGGCGCTTGAATCGCCTGATTCCGTTAAACGAGTGAAACGATAAACAAAAACTAAGATCGGATCAGAAATCATGATCAGAAAAATCACGGAATAAATCCAATAAAAGAAAACTCACGAACAGACTAACGAACAAGTGTTCGTTAGTTGTTTCTAACGGGTGAGGAACCATTTGTTAAAACGAACGTACGGACGAACGTCCGCTAACTAGAAGAACCGAGAAAAACCGACGAATCCAAAAAAACGGATCTAGGGTTTCTGAAAAAACCGAACGGTTTATAAAATAACCGACGGCGGGGTGCGGTGGCTACCTCCGGTGAGAGGGCTCCGACGAGGCTGGGCAGCGTCTCGCGAGGGCGGTGGGGCTTGGCGGCGGCGGCCGGGCTTGGCGGCGGCGGCGGCGCTAGG
>NC_041382.1:163300061-163303886 GCF_002162155.2 Triticum dicoccoides
GGGGTGGCGACATATATAAAGGGGGCGGGGGCGGCGACTTGGAGGCGGGGGCAAGGCGCGGCGGAGGCGGAGTCCAACTCGGACTCCGGTCCGAGTAGCGGCGGCGGCGGCAGCGCGCGCGCAGGAGGCGGCGGCGGCGGCGGCCTGGCGCGGCTGGGCCTTAGGCCCAGCCGGCGTGGAACCTCTTTTTTTTAAACTTCGCCGACCGAAATAAAATCCTAGAAAAATAAATAAATAAAAACCTAAAAATGCCAAAACAAGTTTTCACCGTCAAAATAAAATATTTAGAACAAGATGAACATTTTCTTGGCCCTAAAATGCAATTTTGGAAAACATGCAATTTTTCTAATGCAAATAAAATCCGAATAAAATCAAATAAAAATCAATTTAATGATTTTAATATTTTTCCTCCAATATTTCATTTATTTTGGAGAAGTCATATTATCTCCTCTCTTTAATTTTTAATGTGAAATATTTTTCGGAGAGAAATAATTAAAATCAAATCCTCTTTTCATTATTTGATAAAAGAATCAAATATGAAGACCAGGAAATCCCCAACTCTCTCCGAGTGCCCTTGAGATGCTTAGGATTTCGAGGATTACGGAATGGAAAAGCAATAAAACATGATATGCATGGATGATCTATGTATAACATTCCAAATTGAAAATTTGGGATGTTACATGATACTAGCCATACATTTCAAAGGCAATTTTAATGTATGCAAACTGAATAATTAAGTAACAATATGAGATCTAGTAAAACTAAAAACACATATGATTTATTATGTTAGAGTGTAGTAGTAGTGTTGTATTGCATAGTTGTTAGATGTAACGTGCGAGAACATGTAGAGATGTACTTCTGGAGGGCCTACAGAGAGAAATTGGGCATAAAGTGGATTCAAATATTTGTATTCATTTTCATAGCATTTGTAACTCATATCTACAGTTTGTACAGTAGACGTGAATGCTTGTTCGCTCTTACGAAACCAGTACATCAATAATGGGGTGGCTTGCGCCAATTTAGGCACTGGCACATTGGCCTACTCGGCTCCACAGAGAGAGCGAGAGAAGATATAAACACATGGGCAGTTAGTGTATTTCAATCGAAAAGCGTAATACGGTCATCGGACTTCAGAATACACTCATTACAGTCACTATATACATTTTGCGGTGATTATACGGTCACTTGCTCACCATTCAGCATCGGATTGCACTCTGTTGACCAACCAAATAGTCTGCATGGCACTATGTTGACTAGTTAAATTGATCATGTTCCTTGTGGGTCCCACCTATCAGTTTGCATAAGAAAAAGGTCAGATAAACACAAATTTACGCAGGCATGACAAAACTCCAACCCATGCGCGGGAACCACCTGGTTGTGTATGTGTCTATCAGGGCCTAATGTGTGCGCATGCACACGTAGGTTGAGCACTTGAGCGTGAGTGTGTGTGTTGGTCCTGTGGTGTGTGCATGTGAGTGTTGCGTGTGTGCGTGGTTGTGTGTGTACATGTGAGTGTTGCGTGCGTGCGTCACGGCCTGGTACCATTGGGACCCTGATACGTCTCCAACGTATCTATAATTTTTGATTGTTCCATGCTACTATATTATCAACCTTGGATGTTTTATATGCATTTATATGCTATTTTATATGATTTTTGGGACTAACTTATTAACCTAGAGCCCAGTGCCAGTTTCTGTTTTTCCTTGTTTTTGAGTTTTACAGAAAAGGAATACCAACCGGAGGTCCACCGATGTACTTCTTCCTCCCATATATACCTATATACCCTAAAAACTTCGGGGAGCAGAATAGATCGGGAGTTCCGCCGCCAGAAGCCTCCGTAGCTATCGAAAACCAATCTAGACCCATTCTGGCACCCTGCCGGAGGGGGAAATCCCTCTCCGGTGGCCATCTTCATCATCCCGATGCTCTCCATGACGAGGAGGGGGTAGTTCTCCCTCGGGGCTGAGGGTATGTACTAGTAGCTATGTCTTTGATCTCTCTCTCTCTCTCTCTCGTGTTCTTGAGGTGATACGATCTTGATGTATCGCGAGCTTTGCCATTATAGTTGGATCTTATGATGTTTTCTCCCCCTGCTACGTCTTGAGCTTGCGTTGGTTTTCCCCCAAGAGGAAGGGATGATGAAGCAAAGTAGCGCAAGTATTTCCCTCAGTTTTTGAGAACCAAGGTATCAATCCAGTAGGAGGCCACGCTCAAGTCCCTCGTACCTGCACAAAACGATAGCTACTCGCAACCAACGCGATTAGGGGTTGTCAATCCCTTCACGGTCACTTACGAGAGTGAGATCTGATAGATATAATATTTTTGGTATTTTTGGTATAGAGATGCAAAGTGAAACATAAAAGGCAAAGTAAAAAAGCAAAGCAAGACTAAAGTGATGGAGATTGATATGATGAGAATAGACCCGGGGGCCATAGGTTTCACTAGTGGCTTATCTCAAGAGCATAAGTATTCTACGGTGGGTGAACAAATTACTGTTGAGCAATTGAGAGAATTGAGCATAGTTATGAGAATATCTAGGCATGATCATGTATATAGGCATCACGTCCGTGACAAGTAGACCGAAACGATTCTGCATCTACTACTATTACTCCACTCATCGACCGCTATCCATCATGCATCTAGAGTATTAAGTTAAAAATAGAGTAACGCCTTAAGCAAGATGACATGATGTAGAGAGATAAATTCATGCAATATGAAATAAACCCCATCTTGTTATCCTCGATGGCAATGATGCAATATGTGCCTTGCTGCCCCTTCTGTCACTGGGAAAGGACACCGCAAGATCGAACCCAAAGCTTAGCACTTCTCCCATGGCAAGAACTACCAATCTAGTTGGCCAAACCAAATGGATAATTCGAAGAGACTTGCAAAGATAACCAATCATACATAAAAGAATTCAGAGAAGATTCAAATATTATTCATAGATAGACTTGATCATAAACCCACAATTCATCGGTCTCAACAAACACACCGCAAAAAGAAGATTACATCGAATAGATCTCCACAAGAGAGGGGGAGAACTTTGTATTGAGATACAAAAAGAGAGAAGAAGCCATCTAGCTACTAACTTGTGACGCCCCGAGACCGATGTGCCAGGTGTCCTCCAGTTATTCGTTGTTGTGGCCTTGTCATTTGCTTGCGTGTTGCATCTTGCCATGTCATCATGTGCATTGCATCATCTTGTTTTTCAAAACTTGCATTAGTCCGGGTCTCCCAGTTGCATCCGTTGTCTGTTCTGAGCCCAGACACACTTGCACGCGCCCGCGGCATGTCCGAAATAGTATTTTATATGTGGATGGAGAATGTTCTCGGAATGGGATGAAAGTTGGCATGCAGGGTTGTTATGTTGTTAGTAATTCGCCCGCCAAGTTTCATCGCATTCGGAGTTCGTTTGATGCCCCAACGGATAATTATAGCGGCAATATAGTCGGTCAAACGTCGGAAGTATTCGGTCTCCGAAAACAGTTGTCGGGCTGCCTTCTCTTCTCTCCTCTTAGCTCATCACACTCTGCCCAGCCCACGTGCAGTCCATCTAGTTCCCCTCTGTCCGGAGCCGCATGATCGTGATCCGAGGGTCCGAGAATGGCCTCAAAACCTCTAACCCTAGCCCCCATACCTTATAAATACCCCCACATGCCATTTTTGGCGTCCTCCAACCCCCCCCCCACCTTGTTTTTAGCGCGCCAATCATCAGCCGCCGCCGCCCTCATCGCATTCCGCCCTGGCCGAACCCATCTCCGCCACTTGGCGCCGCCACCAGCGCCCCCGCAGCCAACCACGTCGCGCCACCTCACCTCTCAGTCG
>NC_041382.1:163304122-163330480 GCF_002162155.2 Triticum dicoccoides
AACCCCAGCGCGCCACGCGTTCCCCCTGCGCCCCACTTCACCACGGCCCGCGGAGCCCGCCGCTGGCCCGCGTCGGGCCAGATCTGGGCCTGTACGAACCCGTCCCCGAACCTGCGTGCCGCCGCCATCGTTTCAGATCAGGAGAGCCCCGATCTCCTCTCCCTTACGCCCCGTCGTTCGCCGCCGGCGACCAAGACCGCCGAGCACGCCGACCTCGTCGCCGACCCCAGGTCCTCCCTCGCCGACCCCGTCCTCCTCCTCCTTTGTTTTTTTTCGCCGCCTCTCTCAGACCTCTTTCTCTCCCTCGCGCAGGAGAGATCCCCATCGCCGGAGTCGCCCATTCCACCGTCGTCGAGGTCGTTGCCGACCTCCTCGCCCTGAACTGTCGCCGGATCTGGAAACCCCGCCCTCGGATCCATCCATCCTCGTCGGCCCTGGCCTCCCCTACTCGCCTACGCCGCTACCTCGTCGTGGACCCCCACCGGCGTCCCTGCCATGACCTCTCTCCAGCGAGCTCCTCGAACCCTTGACCTCAAGCGCCCGCTCCAGCGCCATCGTGGGCCGGTGCCTCCCAAGGCCCAGCGCCCTCCTCTGCCTCGACTTCGCGTGGGCCACCAGATCCGCGAGGCCCATGTCTGGTTTTCCTCTCCACCGCCTTGGGCCAAAGCCCATGGGTGAGTTTCCCCGCAGCCCCCTCTGTAGGCCCAGCGTGTGTAGATTCAGCCCATCACTACTAGGGAAAAGCCTAGCAGCAGCGCGGGTTTTGGGCCTATTAGCAGCGCAGGGGCCGGCGCTACTAATAAGGCGCTACAGCTAATGTATAGCAGCAGCGCGGGTGCCACCCGCACTACTACTACGTCTGTTAGTAGTAGCGTGGGTAAAAACCAGCGCTACTACTAACCCGTGGAATTTTTTTTCGATTTTTTTGCGCGAATTTTCAAATTTCTGAATTATTTTAACCTCTAATCTCTAATCACCCTCACCGCTGCTCAATTTAATCTCTAATCACCCCTCATCATTCCAAATCATCTAACTTCACGGACGGTCACCCATCCTCTCACTACTCTAGCCTGAGCACGCTTAACTTCCGGGTTCTATTCTCCCTCGATTCCAAGTCTGCACTTGTTGTTTTCCTAACAATAGTAAGATGTCAATCCTATTAACCCTCGGGAGTTTAGCTTGAGCATGAAGTCACACATTTCGCTGTTTGAGTTTAAAACTATTGTTCTAAAAAACAATAATTATTTAGTAACACTAATATTTCTTGAATAAGGAGTTTGACCACATTTTGACCAAAGTTTGACCAGATTTGACCAAAATTCCAAAAAACTGAAATAATTATTTAGTAACACTAATATTCTTGTATAATTATTTAGTAACACTAATACTTGTTGAATAAGTAGTTTGACCACAGTTTGACCAGATTTGACCAAAATTAAAAAAACTGAAATTTGAGCATAAGTTTTTTTCCTTTTAGAATTTGAGGATTCTAAAAATTTGCAAACTGGCCATAGGCAGTCTCCATCATATGCAGATTTTCGTGCTGAACATTTTGATATATTATACGTTTTTTCTGACATCGTATGCAAAAGTTATAGCCGTTTTACATTTTCCCTACACTTTTTGCAAAACATGTCCAAATTTAAGTTTTTAAATTTTCCTAACTAGTAGATGTAGTAACATAACTACATCTCGAAGGATTTTAATTTTTGAAACATTTTAATATATTATACGTTTTTTTCTAACATCGTATGCAAAAGTTATAGCCGTTTTACATTTTCCCTACACTTTTTGCAAAACATGTCCAAATTTAAGTTTTTAAATTTTCCTAACAAGTAGATGTAGTAACATAACTACATCTCGAAGGATTTTAATTTTTGAAGTTTTTATCATTTTCTTTTGCTTTTTACAAAACCGAAAAGGCGATCCAAAGGGGGGGTAGAGTTTCAAAATGGGACCTTTAGTAGTAGCGAGGGATTTTACCCCTTGCTACTACTATGGCATGTCCCGGAGGGGCACAGTTGAGACCTCTTAGTAGTAGCGAGGTGTAAAAACTTAGTAGTAGCGCGGGTTTATAACCCTCGCTACTACTATGGCATGGCCCAGGGGCACGGTAGAGACCGCTTAGTAGTAGCGAGGGGTAAAAACCAGCGCTGCTGCTATCAACTTAGTAGAAGCGAGGGTTAAAAACCCGCGCTACTACTATGGCATGTCCCGGGGGGCACGGTAGAGACCGCTTAGTAGTAGCAAGGGTAAAAAACCAGCGCTACTGCTATCAACTTAGTAGTAGCGAGGGTTAAAAACCCGCGCTACTGCTACTTAGCAATAGCGCCTGATTTTAAAGCGCGCTGCTGGTAAGATTCTCTGTATAGGCTTTTCCCTAGTAGTGCATAGTCATTTTTTTTCCTGTCTGCGAATTTGTCTTTTTTCCAGTAAAAAATAGATTTGCAATAAAGCCCTCCAACTTCATGCATATAATAACTTTCAAACCGTGCATCGGATTAAAATAATTTATATATGAAAGTTGCTTAGAATCTTGTCTAGTTTCAGAATATGCAACTTTCACCCATGTTTAAAATGTTTAAAATCATGTTTATTTAAATTTGCTTAAATAATGTGTTAAAATGAATTCTTTCATAACTAAATAGCCGTAGCTCCGAATTAAATAATCTTTATATGTAAATGGGGTATAAAAATGCCTAGATTTACTTGGTGCATTCATCTTGCATGTTTAACAACTCTAAAATAATGTTTAGGGCAGAACAGTACCAAATCTATAATATGCTCATGAGGAGTTTCTAGAATTGTTGTTGTTATTTCCGGCCTCATTTAAACTTGCTTAATATGTAGTTTTATTTTGCTTCACCCTCTTGCCATGTTTAACAACATTTAATATTGATGGGTACATAAACAAGATCGAACTAAATAACTTGTTGTGGTGTTTCGTCAATATGCAACTCGTTGCATATTGAGCTCCACTTAATTTGTAGGGTTGTTTGTGCACTTTGCCATGCCATGCTTCTTTAAACCGGACATGCATCATACTTGATTGTGCATCATGCCATGCTTATGTGGTGGTTGTTTACTATGTTGTTTGCTCCTTTCCGGTGTTGCTTCTTCGAGTTGGTTCTGATAATGTCGCGTTTGTGAGGACCCGTTCGACTATGTCCGTTTGTCTTCCTCTTGGACTCGTTCTTCTTCCTTGCGGGATTTCACGCAAGATGACCATACCCTCGAAAACACTTCTATCTTTGCTTGTTAGATGCTCGCTCTTTTGCTATGCCTATGCTACGATACCTACCACTTGCTTATCATGCCTCCCATATTGTTGAGCCAAGCCTCTAACCCACCTTGTTCTAGCAAACCGTTGTTTGGCTATGTTACCGCTTTGCTCAACCCCTCTTATAGCGTTGTTAGTTGCAGGTGAAGATTGGAGCTTGTTCCATGTTTGGAACATGGATATTTGTTGGGATATCACAATATCTCTTATTTAATTAATGCATCTATATACTTGGTAAAGGGTGGAAGGCTCGGCCTTATGCCTGGTGTTTTGTTCCACTCTTGCCGCCCTAGTTTCCGTCATATCGGTGTTATGTTCCCGGATTTTGCGTTCCTTACGCGGTTGGGTTATAATGGGAACCCCTTGACAGTTCGCCTTGAATAAAACTCCTCCAGCAAGGCCCAACCTTGGTTTTACCATTCTCCACCTAGCCTTTTTCCCTTGGGAGTCGCACATCCCGAGGGTCATCTTTATTTTAACCCCCCCGGGCTAGTGCTTGTCTAAGTGTTGGTCCGAACTAGAGTCCTTTGCAGCGCCACCTCCGGGAAACTTGAGGGCTGGTTTTAGTTGTACGGAGCGCTCATCCGGTGTTGCCCTAAGAACGAGATATGTGCAGCTCCTATCAGGATGTCGGCGCATCGAGCGGTCTTGCTGGTCTTGTTTTACTTGTCGAAATGTCTTGTAACCGGGATTCCGAGCCTGATCGGGTCTTCCCGCTAGAAGGAATATCCTTCGTTGACCGTGAGAGCTTGTGATGGGCTAAGTTGGGACACCCCTGCAGGGATTTGAACTTTCGAAAGCCGTGCCCGCGGTTATGGGCAGATGGGAATTTGTTAATGTCCGATTGTAGAAAACCTGAAGTTGACCTTAATTAAAATGCATCAACCGCGTGTGTAACCGTGATGGTCTCTTTCCGGCGGAGTCTGGGAAGTGAACACGGTGTTGGAGTTATGTTTGACGTAGGTTGTTCTAGGATCACTTCTTGATCATAGTTTCTCGACCGTGCTTTTGCCTTCTCTTCTCGCTCTCTTTTGCGAATATGTTAGCCACCAAATATGCTAGTCGCTTGTTGCAGCTCCACCTCATACCTTTTACCCTTCCTATAAGCTTAAATAGTCTTGATCGCGAGGGTGTGAGATTGTTGAGTCCCCATGACTCACAGATACTTCCAGAACCAGCTTGCAGGTGCCAATGAGACCGTGTAGATGACGCAACCAAGCTCAAGGAGGAGCTCGATGAAGATCTTGTCCTTTGTGTTGTTTTGTTCTAGTTGATCAGTAGTGGAGCCCAGGAGGGACGATCGGGGATCTATGTAGCATTTGGGTAGTCTTCTTTTATTTTGGTTCCGTATCGGACCTTGTGTGTATTTGGATGATGTAATGCTTTATTCATGTATTTGTGTGAAGTGGCGATTGTAAGCCAACTATGTATCTCTTTCCCTTATGTATTACATGGGTTGTGTGAAGATTACCTCACTTGCAACATTGCTTTCAATGTGGCTATGCCTCTAAGTCGTTCTTCGACACATGGGAGATATAGCCGCATCGAGGGCGTTACAAGTTGGTATCAGAGCCTTCCCCGACCTTAGGAGCCCCCTGCTTGATCGAATCATTGGCGGTATTGAGTCTAGAAAAATGTTTTGAGTCATTTAGGAATTATATATATCAGAGAGTTAGGAATTATTTTTACTCCTCAGTCCCTTCGTTGCTCTGGTGAGGCATCCTAACATAGAGTTTTGACTCTTCTCTTCTCAAATTTCACTAAAAAAAATTTATGATCACGCGGGTATCTTGGAATCATTCCGATGGTTTTGTGATGAGAACATTGTTCTTGGTGCCTCCTGTCATTTAGGGGTTGTGGCAGTGTCCCGGGGAGTTGAGCTCCGAGGTGTTGTCGTCACAATTTTATCATTGTAGTTCTGGAATACCTGAGATAGTTTCGCCGACATCGAAAATCTCTTTTATGCAGTTGTTGGTGAGATAGCCTCGACGCCACCCAGTACTGGGGCGGGAGTTCGGGAGTATTGCCATAACTCGTATAACGGATGCTTTTCGAAGGTTGAGGTAGACGATTTCCGAAGGTTTCTTGGTTATGTGTTGAAGGATGGATACAACTGGATGTAGGATTTGCTAGATTTGGGTGAGATATTATGCTTCCCCTGTATCCCCAACACCTGATTGCATAACTAGGAAAATTTTGGGAGTTTATAAGTGGGAATTCAAGTAGCTCCTAGGATATCTTTCCGACAGATGTATGATATGAAATTGGGGTTCGACGTCTAGTGGTCCGCCTATCCACGATTGGTTTTACAGTGGTCTCATTGTGTCTTAAAGAGTCCTTGGCTATGCCGACTCGGGGACGCTTCGTATGTCATGTGCACTGCCTTGTACATGATGGTGTTGTACGATCGAGCCTGTGTAGGCCCCACCATGAAAACTTCGGACGAAATCTCTATCATATGTTTGTTCCGGCTTATTCTGCAAGCCAATCCTTTGTTTTGTTTTGAGTTGTGGTATTCGAGTTGCTTCTAAGTCAAGTGTTGATTCCATACCTTTTCGAACCGGTGTTCTCATACTCCGATGTGAATACTAATCCTTCTCGATAATCGAGATTGTTATGCCAATCTTGTTCTACCGGTGTGTCTCTCTTCAAGTGGATCCAATCACTTCAACATTCGCAAGATCTAGTATCAGTTTTCTTCTGAACGGTGTTTGTTTCATCCGTCTCCAAGTTGCCTTTGTTTTTCCCGCCCACCCACCCCTTTTTCTTCAAGGACTCAGATTTCTTAATCAAGTATCCTTCAATTCATGTGAAGTCTCTCCATTCTTTTCCTTCATGTTCTTACCCGGTGAGGGAGTCCTGGATTAGGGGGTGTTCGGGTAGCCGGACTATACCTTCAGCCGGACTCCTGGACTATGAAGATATAAGATTGAAGACTTTGTCCCGTGTCCGGAGGGCACTTTCCTTGGCGTGGAAGGCAAGCTTGGCGATGCGATATTCAAGATCTCCTACCATTGTAACCGACTCTGTGTAACCCTAACCCTATCCGGTGTCTATATAAACCGGAGGGTTGTAGCCCGTAGGCAATCAACTCGATACACAATCATACCATAGGCTAGCTTCTAGGGTTTAGCCTACTTGATCTCGTGGTAGATCTACTCTTGTACTGCCCATATCTTCAATATTAATCAAGCAGGAGTAGGGTTTTTACCTCCATCAAGAGGGCCCGAACCTGGGTAAAACAAAGTGTCCCCTGTCTCCTGTTACCATCTTACCTAAACGCATAGTTCGGGACCCCCTACCCGAGATCCGCCGGTTTTGACACCGACATTGGTGCTTTCATTGAGAGTTCCTCTGTGCCGTCACAATCAGGAAGGATGCCTTCTCCCATCTTCAAAGACGGCGCCGTTGCTAAGGGAGCCTTGGCTGTTAGCCAAACCCTCCGGCTAGGTGGTTTCCTCATGACCGCCTGTTCGGCTGTTGTGCCGACGGTGACCTCTCGGGTCATCAAAAGCAACCTACACGTCAGCGAGGAACTTGTCGAGAAGCTAGATCCAATGGAGCTCTCTTCCGTAAATGGGCTCTTGGATCGCATCGCCGCCCTGGGGGTCGCTATGGATTATGACCAGGTTGGGCTTAAACCCGATCTAAGAGAAATTAACTCTCCCCAAGTCACCCACCACGTTGCCGTGGTAGAGGCGCAGTGCGGCGACCCTTCATCTATTTTAAGGACCAGCTACGTCCGAATTCCCGACCCCTCCAAGCCGGATACCCGCGGAGAGGAGGATGTAACTCAAGACCTGAGCTTAGGATCAGGCAATGGGCCGGACTCGCTGGACAACATCCAAGAATCCGAACATCGGAGTTCGAAAACTCTTCGGCCTCCGAATCTTGGATCGCGTGAAGTCTCAGATTCAACAACACCCACCCACCCGAATATAAGCGATCTCTCCCAAGTCAGGCAGAGGCCTGACGAAATAGTACATCATTATTGGGCCAGATTCCTCCTGGTTATGAACAGGATAAAGGACTGCCGCGAGGAAGATGCAATATCAATCTTCTGCAGTAATTGCACGGACGAGGGAATCCTTAACGCCATAAGTCGCCGTGATATTACATGCTTCGCTGATTTAGCGTTCATAGTACAAAAGTACTGTGCGATGGAAAGTGCCTGGAAAACCGAAATAAAATTTTGGAATAATCCGGCCTTGAATAATAATCCCGTCCGAACTAAGAGGGTGCATCATTATAAGACACCCGGAGTAAATAGCAAAAAGCCAAAACCCTCTACAGGGCATGGGACCGTACTGGAAAGGTGGCTTGATGGACCCTGTAGAATTCACAGTACAGAGGACGCCACACCAACTCACAGCCTTAGAGCGTGTTGGATACTCCGGCAGGTAGCCAAAATTGGCGAGGACCTCTTAAATCGGGAGGCCGCAGAAAGCCAGCCCGAGGACACCAGTACCGTTCTCACAGTGTTCGAGACTTTCGCACCAAACAATATGTGAAAAAGAACACTCCGCAGCCTCGCCGAAATCTATCAAATTGCAACAATAAATCCATGGAGCGACACTGCTATCACCTTCAACGCAAGTGATGAACCTAGATTCCGAACAGCCCGAGCACCAGCTGCATTGGTCCTCAGCCCCATAGTGGACGGCTTTCGCCTCACCAAGGTGCTCATGGATGGAGGCAGCGGACTGAACCTCATTTATGAGGAAACCCTTCAAAAAATGGAAATAGACTGGAACCGCGTCGAGCGAAGCAGCACAACCTTTAGAGGAATAATCCCCAGTCGGGAAGCACGCTGCACAGGAAAAATCCACTAGATGTGGTGTTCGGCACGCCGGATAATTACAGGTCCGAAGAAGTCACATTTCAGGTGGCCCCATTTAAAAGCAGACATCACGCCTTACTAGGGCGGGAAGCATTCACAATCTTCCAAGCGATACCCCATTATGGGTACATGAAGCTTAAGATGCCCGGGCCGAATGGAATCATCACTCTAGCTAGTGATCCGGACATAGCACTCCGCGCCGAAAACAAGACGGCTGCATTAGCCCTCGAGACACTATCCGAAGCCTTAGCGGCCGAGGAACTGACTATGCTGCGCTCCACGGTTAACAGGGATGACGTGATACTCGACAAAAGATCCAACTCCACATCCTTCAAGCCAGCCGACGAAATAGTCAAATTCCAGGTCCATCCAACGGACCCCAATAAAATAGATTCCATCGGGGCACGACTGAACCCCGACGTAGACGCCGCACTGCGAGAGTTCCTACGAGAGAATTGGGACATTTTTGCCTGGAACCCTTCAGACATGCCAGGGATCCCACGCAGGCTGGCCGAACACAGCTTAAATATCCTAAAAGGATTCAAACCTGTCAAACAATCCCTTCAGCGTTTTTCCGAACCTAAGAGACAGGCCATGGGAGAAGAGCTAGCCAAGCTATTAGAGGCCGGATTCATTAGAGACATAAAACATCTGGACTGGCTAGCAAACCTGGTGATGGTACCAAAGAAAGACAAATCCTGGCGCCTGTGTGTCGACTTTAAAGACCTTAACAAGGCTTGCCCAAAGGATCCCTTCCCCCTCCCCCGTATCGATCAAATTATCGATGCCACCGCAGGACACGATTCGTTGTGTTTCCTCGACGCATACTCCGGTTATCATCAAATCAAGATGGCAGAATCAGACCAAGCTGCAACAACATTCATCACACCATACGACCCATTCTGCTTCAACACAATTCCCTTCGGGCTAAAAAACGCCGGCGCAACATATCAGCGCATGATCCAGACATGTCTAGCAAATCAGATCGGCAAAACAGTGGAGGCATATGTGGATGACGTGGTCATCAAATCAAGACATGTCAAATCTCTAGTAGACGACTTGAGGCTCACATTCGATAACCTCCGAAAATACGACATCAAGCTCAACCCGGAAAAATGCGTCTTCGGCGTTCCAGCCGGAAAGCTCTTGGGCTTCATTGTATCCGGTAGAGGAATTGAAGCAAATCCAACCAAGATCCGAGCTTTGTCACAATTGGATATCCCAAAGGACCTCAAACAAATACAAAAATTAACCGGATGCGTGGCGGCTCTAAGCCGCTTCATCTCCCGCTTGGGAGAAAAGGCACTGCCCCTTTATCGCCTACTCCGGTGCACCGAACACTTCGAGTGGACGGATGCCGCCATGGCCGGACTCGATGAAATAAAAGCCATATTGGCAACAAACCCAGTCCTGGCCGCGCCGAACACTGGCGAACCAATGCTATTGTACATTGCAGCAACTCATCAAGTTGTCAGCACAGTGCTCGTTGTCGAGCGGGAAACGGACGAACACAAATTCCCCCTTCAAAGGCCGGTCTACTACGTGTCCACTATCCTCACTCCATGCAAATCACGGTACCCGCATTATCAAAAAATTGCATACGCGGTATTCATGGCATCCAGAAAGCTACGACACTACTTTCAAGAGTGTTCCATAACAGTAGCCTCGGAAGTACCACTTAACGATATTATCAACAACCGCGATGCAACGGGCCGGATCGCAAAATGGGCCATCGAGATCCTCCCGTTCGATATAACCTATAAGCCACGGTGAGCTATAAAATCGTAAGTTTTGGCCGACTTCGTCGCAGAATGGACAGAGGCCGAACTCCCTAAAGAGTACGGCACATACTCAAACTGGATCATGCATTTCGACGGCTCCAAAATGTTGGTCGGGCTGGGGGCTGGCGTCATTTTGACATCCCCCACAGGAGACACAGTCCAATATGTACTCCAAATTATGTACACGGACTCCAACAACGCAGCCGAATACGAGGCCCTTCTACATGGTCTCCGGATGGCAGTATCCATGGGCATTCAACGCCTAGAGGCACGCGGGGATTCGAACCTCGCGATATCCCAAATAAATGGCGACTTCGACGCCAAGGACCCAAAATGGCAGCTTACCGCAATGCCGTCCTAAAAATGTCAGCTCGGTTCGAAGGGCTGGAGTTTCACCATATAGCCCGAGAAAACAATCAAGCAGCCGACGTCCTGGCACACATCGGAGCAAAACGCGATGCAGTCCCCCCAACATCTTTTTGGAAAGATTGTTCAAGCCATCTGTAGCATGGGAGAGGGAACCCGCAAATAACAGCCCGGACCCAGCCGCACCATTCGACGCCGAACAAACTAACACAATTGGAGGGTCTGCCAATGAAATTACATCTTCAGCCCACGTAATAATGGCGGTCATCGCCCCATGGACAGAACCATTCCTAGCCTACCTTATCAGGCAAGAACTCCCGGAGGACCAAAATGAGGCCCGCTGCATAGTGCGGCGATCTAAAGCCTACAGAGTCCATGAGGGAGAGCTTTATAAGAAAAGCACTACCGGAGTCCTTCAAAGGTGCATCTCCAAAGAGGAAGGGCAGAACCTTCTGGCTGAAATTCACGCCGGACTCGGTGGTCACCACGCCGCTACTCGGTCCCTTGTTAGCAAGGCTTTCCGTACAGGCTTTTATTGGCCGACGGCCCAGGCAGACGCTCAGGACTTAGTCCAACGATGCGCTGGTTGCCAACTTTTTGCCAACGAAAGCCATATGCCACCCACCGCACTCCAAACTATACCAATCACCTGGCCTTTTGCGGTCTGGGGGCTTGACATGGTCGTACCCCTTAAAGGCGGGACCGATAGAAAGAAATACTTACTGGTCATGGTGGATAAATTCACCAAATGGATAGAAGCCAAGCCTGTTAAAACGGCTGAATCCGGACCTGTGATAGACTTCATATCCGGGGTTGTACACCGTTATGGCGTCCCCCACAGAATCATAACCGATAACGGTACAAAGTTTACTGCCGACGAGGTAAAACTCTAGTGCAAAAACATGGGCATCAAGCTCGATTATGCTTCCGTCTATCACCCTCAAACCAATGGCCAGGTCGAACGTGCAAATGGTCTTATCATGGGCGGCATTAAACCCAGACTAGTGCGGTCCCTTAAGGAATCTAATACGCACTGGGTAGAGGAGCTCGACTCCGTACCCTAGGGGCTGCGGACCACGCCGAATCGCACCACCGGATACACACCATTCTTCATGGTGTACGGCGCAGAGGCAGTTCTGCCCTGCGACATAATTCATGACTCACCTCGAGTGCGCATGTACGAAGAAAGAGAAGCCGAGCTTGATCCGCAGGACAGTTTGGATGCTTTGGAGGAGGAGCACGACGTGTCAAAAGCCCGTTCCGCATTCTATCAACAGCAGGCTCAAAGATATCAAAGCAGAGAAGTACGGGCCAAAAATTATAATGTCGGCGAACTAGTTCTACGCCTGTCGGACAAGAAAAAGGACAAACTCAAGCCCAAGTGGGAAGGTCCATTCATAATCGACCAAGTCCTGACTGGCGGGGCGTACCGCCTGCGAGATGCGTCGGATAACCGACTTGAGCCGAACCCATGGAACGCCACCCGTCTCCAAAGATTCTACGCCTAGCGCCGGACTCTGTGTTCGTCTCCTTCCTCTGTCCATTTTTTGCATTTTTCTGTCTTACATTTCTCTCCTTCCCCTCTTTTCTTTTATCGCCCTTAAAGGCTCATCTAAGTGATGCGCCACTCGCGCTCATTAAACCTGGGGGCTTCTTTAACAGAAGCTTATTTATATGGGCTTCATGCCCAACACATGCATCAAACTTCCGCATGTACCTTTTTCTTCACCATTATATGCATCGATATGACTTAAGTTTTGGCCAAGCTGGGTTGCCTGGCTCCTGTGCTTACCCCTACGTTCCCGATTGTTCGGCTAGGTGGTAAAGGGAGCACCTCTGCGATTGTTACTGCCGGATCAGCCGGATGTGTACCTCAGACTGGGTGAAGCCGAAAGCTAGCGTTCTTAAGGGAATATTCGGTCGGTGATAAAAGATGATCTTTTTACCCATTTTATGCGCCCCCAGATGCTTTTTCTGCATCTTTTTACGTAGTCCGGACATGCACTTTAGGGCATGCCTCCCAGTGAAAGGAACCCCTAACGGAACTATTCTCTCTGGAAGATGTTTCTTACTAACCATGTAATATAACATAACTAGTTGGGCACTTGTCTGATAACGCACTAATGACCCCTACGCCTAGTCTCCACGCATACCACGGTTCTTATATAACCGCTATGGTATTTGGACACACTCCAGACCGTCAGGTCTCGAGGTTGAAGCGAAAAGGTCGGCAACGACAAACGATCTACAATCCGGCTAGATGGCATTACACATGTCAATTCAAAATTACATAGTCATTATGACTGATTGTATTCCTCTTCTATACCATCTAACAGGCTGTCTAATTTACAGTCCTGCTGGGAATACTTTGCGGCCAACTCTATTTGGCCGCATACTAAACTCATAGGGATCTCCTTCCCGTCAGGCCCCACGGGTCCGACCTCGGCCATGTGGTTCGGGTCAGACTTCGTAAAACGGGTCTTCACCATGGCCCAGGCTTCCCAAGCGCCTTGTCGGCAGGCCGATATCTTGCACAATCGGAAGCGCCGCCGAGCTCCCTTCAGCTTCTTCGCAAGCTCTCCAAGGCTCTCGGGCACGGAGTGGGCAAGCCATAAGGCTTGGGCAACACCTCGCATTGCTTGCTGAATTCGCTCATGCAGTTGCATGAGTTCGGGAAGAAGGTCACCCGTAGAACCGGGCATCTCCTCTGCAGGACGACCTGTGAGCATACCTACAGACATTACTCTGTTAATCAACTTCCTCGCCGAACTCTTTTTTCAAAGTTCGTTCAAGCACTTACTAAAAATGCCGCGTCAAAGCCGCTGATTCTCCTTCATGGAGTCCGACAGCTGGCCACGAACATCTTTAAGTTCGACATCCAGCTTGGTGTTGGCATCCTGAAGATCATTCTTCTCTCGCCTCACCCTTGTCAACATACTCTCACCGGCCTTTAGCTGGCGTACGAGTTGTTGCTTGTCCGGATCGAGTTCGGCGCCATCTGCAATTTAACTTGTCAGATTTGCACCCACACCGCACAATACTAATCTTTCAAAGTGTATTTTACCTGAGGGGGTCTCTCGGGGCTCCCCTGCTGCGGCTAGTGCGGCCTCTAGTTGGGCCTTGCACTTCTCCAGCTCCTGGGACAGTACAGTATTCTTCTCTGTAAGAACCTGCATATTCAATGATCCTTAAATCAGTTGCTCTAACTGTTTCAAGTCTCGGGGGCTACTGGCATATGTATATATTTAACCAAAATTTTCTTACCCGTATGTCTTTCACATAGTGCTCCGTTGCTCTGGCTAAACCATTTTGAGCGGCACGGAGGTACGCATCTCCCGAATTAAAGGCATCTAAAGCCTCTTGGGAGAAACAACCGTCGCGTAGAGTTGTCCGGCGACGCCTGTGGTTCATGGCACTCTCCACTTCTGAATTTGTGGCGGACAGCCTGTCCGCATCCTCTGTCGGAGGAGCGTCCAGTGCGCGCCTTGTACTAGCCTCCGCTTCCTGGCCAGACGTTGGAGCCTGGCTGGTGGAGGCGCGATTGGCGACCTCTCCGGATGTAGTCCGGCGAGGTCTCTTCGTCCTAAAGATAGCACGAACATTAATACGACCCTGACAGAATAACTCCAGGGAAGCAGAGGGTGCACTATACCTTTGCGCCGGCATTTCAGTATGGACTTCATTCCTTTTTGCCCTACGGGGCTCTGCGGCCCCTCGTTGGCTAGCCGCCGCAGGTTCAGCCTCCTGCCGTGGAAATCTCCCCTGTAAAATGCGGTTGTCGTCAGAAACACCGAAATACATGAGAGTGTAATCCCTCTCAAACGAATGAGACTCCGGTTTCCGTCACCTGGGAGGCCGGGATTAACCCTGGGTAATCAGCCGTGATGGCTACCAAGGTATTGTCCTTGCTTAGCTGATAGAACACCCCGTCGATAAGCTCCACCGATATGTCCGGATCCTCTTCGGAGTCCGGATCAAGGGACCGTTCTGGGTCCTCGGGCTGTGGAGGGCGGCTACTTATATTCTTTACCTCTTGTCGCAGTTCCTGCATTAAAATCGTTAGACTACCTATCTAACCACGGGACTATAAAACAAATGGGCAAGCGCAATTGTTCACTTATCCAACTTGGAGGATCGTACATGCTGAATCCGGCCTGCGGGTTGACGCGGAGGAATTCCTCCTTTTCTCCCTTGTACAAAGAGGATAAGATCTTTTCCAGAGCGGCAGCTGAGTCCAGCCCTTTACGGCCGTAACGGGTGGCGTCATCCTCCCCGTTGAATTCCCACATTGGGTGGCCTCTGTATTGAAGCGGCTGCACCCCCCGCATAATGCATGTGGCCATGACTCCGATCATGGTTAGTCCGGAATGAGCCAACAGTCTTATCCGGCCCATCAGGTAAAGGACGTCTCTGTTGTTTTCTCTTTGAGAGCTCCGCGCACGCCAGCTCAAGCGCTTCTTCAAAGGAGCACGGTTGAACTTAGGGAGACCGACCCAGATAGGGTCCGGTAGCGGGATGTCATCTATATAAAACCATTCTGAAGGCCAGTCCTCGGACGCTTCCTTTGGGGTTCCGGATAGGTATCCGGTCCCGGCGATACGCCATACTTCGGCTCCGCCCACTTGGTATATGGACCCCTTTTGAGAACGTGGCACCAGGCAGAATAACCTCTTCCACAGTGCAAAATGAGCCTCAACGCCTAAAAATAGCTCGCAAAGGGCGACGAAACCCGCAATATGCAACACGGAGGCAGGCGTGAGATTGTGCAGTTGGAGGCCGTAAAACTCCACAAGCCCGCGGAGAAATGGGTGAATTGGAAATCCCAGTCCCCTTAATAGATAGGGGACGAGGCACACCCGCTCTCCCCTAGAAGGATTGGGGGTGCTCTCCGCTTGTTTTCCGCCATTATAGGTGGCGAGACCGGCTCGGACCGGGACCATGCATGCCTGGGTAGGAATCCCTAGGCTTGAAGTGACGCTAACTTGCTATACGGGATGGTACAACTCTCCCAGTCCCCGGGTTTGGGACCGGAGGTGCGAGGGGAGGAGCTACGACGGCTGTTCATGTTGGAATAGACCTTTGCTAGAAGCGCTCTAATGATCACTCGCGGAAAGGAGGAGATGTGGTTTGGATCTAAATCCCCATCTCGTTAAATAGGCGGCTCATTTATGCGGCCAGGGGTGTAAATGTAAAAACGCCCTGGCTTTTCGCATCTGCTTTACACGTAGAAGACGACCATTATTGGGCATGGAAGTCGAGGAGCGCTACATTACAAGAATGGGACATTATTCCTACAGGTACACAAGATTTGGAGAAGAACCCGCCTTGCAATGCCGAACAATTTGCGCGCCGGACTCATCGTCATTGAAGCCTCGTTCGGGGGCTACTGAGGGAGTCCTGGATTAGGGGGTGTTCGGTTAGCCGGACTATACCTTCAGCCGGACTCCTGGACTATGAAGATATAAGATTGAAGACTTCGTCCCGTGTCCATAGGGGACTTTCCTTGGCGTGGAAGGCAAGCTTGGCGATGCGATATTCAAGATCGCCTACCATTGTAACCGACTCCGTGTAACCCTAACCCTATCCGGTGTCTATATAAACCGGAGGGTTGTAGCCCGTAGGCAATCAACTCGATACACAATCATACCATAGGCTAGCTTCTAGGGTTTAGCCTCCTTGATCTCGTGGTAGATCTACTCTTGTACTACCCATATCTTCAATATTAATCAAGCAGGAGTAGGGTTTTTACCTCCATCGAGAGGGCCCGAACCTGGGTAAAACAAAGTGTCCCCTGTCTCCTGTTACCATCCGACCTAGACGCACAGTTCGGGACCCCCTACCCGAGATCCGCCGGTTTTGACACCGACACCCGGTGATTCTCATGAAGATTCTGACAGAACCTCAAGTTCGCCATTCTTCATTCCTTTCATCTAAGGTGGATTCAATTCAAGCTTTTGGTGTTGATCATATCCTTGTCCTCGTTTCAGAAGTTTTATCATACCGGGGCACCTCATAATCTTCCACTCTTCGCTATTCTTTTGTTCCGGAGTGCTCAAGATATCTCGAAGATTTGTGTTTCCACTCTGCTTTCGTTCAAACTCTTTCGAGGATGTTATCTCATTCTAGCCATTTAATTCAACCGGTGCATTCCCTCTTTTAAATCGTTCTACGGTGTTTCTTTTGAGTGGTCCCTAACCCACAGGTCTTTTCCCAGGATCTTACCTGACTCTTCTAATTTTACCGAAACTATTCTCAAATCTTTCAAAGTTTGACGTAAGAATGAATTATCATCAGTCAAATGCCTTCTCCTAGATCTTTCACAATTCTTTTGATAGTTGGCTCAACCTCTTCGCTTTTTGATTCTTTCGGAGTGTCTAAATAATTCATGGTGGTGTTTCTCATCGTAACTCTCAAATTTTGAAGACAGAAGAAGAGTTTTACCTCCATATCTTATCCGTTCTCTCAGAGATTCATGATTCTAGCTTGTTGCCATCCGCTCATAATTATTTTCGATTGTGATAATTCTTTTCACCCATCTGAAGCAATTCAAGAGTCTTCTCAATTTGATTATCCGGATTCCATCAAATTCAGGTTTATTCATTCTCAGCTTTCAGTTATCATTCTCTAAATCTTACCGGTGCATCGATCAAATATCCTCTAATTAGTTCATGATCTATTCGTCCTCTTGTATCTAAATTCTCTCAAGTATCTTCGTTCATTTCATAATTCTTCACGGTGTTCCTTTATCTTTTCTTCGGCCATTTTAATTCTTACGGTGGTTCATTCAAGATTCTCTTCCTTCGTCTATCATATCAATTCATTCATTGTCAACCCTACCGGTGGTTCGTTGAAGACCTTCTCAAGTTTATGTCATATCTATCTTAAATCCTTTCTACGAGAATAAGTAATATGCCAAATTTGTTGCTTGTCATTAATTAAATTTGTGAAGGATAAGCATAATGTAATTCTTATTCTTGTTTCATCCATATGTTAATCTTTTCTTCCGGAGTTTGTTCGCGATGATTAAATTCTTGGTTTCAAGTGCTCGTCTTTCTTTCCCGGAGTTCCAAGCTCTAATTATCACGGAGATCCATCTAAATCATTACACAGTTTCACCTTGTATTTCCAACTTCTCTTTATTTTTGTTATTCTTTTTGTTTACCGGAGTTCTTCATGAAGGTTCTACATGATGGTTCATCAAGGATGTTATTTCTTCTCAAAGTTTTCATCGAGATTCTTCTAAGGAGCTTAAGCATTCTTCATTTTGTAATCCGGAGTGCAATTCTTTCTACCTTATCATTGGAGGTGGTATTATGTCATTCTTGATAATTTGAGTTCATGTTTCATGATTCACATGTTATTAAGAATGAGGTATTTTAAATCTATCAACCAACTAGTTGGAGCTATCTTGTGTCATGTTTCACCTAAAGCCTTCCCTAAGATTTGTTGCTATCTATGGGGCTTATAAAGGACCCAAGTTCTTCTTTATCCTCCCTGTGAAATACTTTCTTGTCTCCTTGTTCATACCAACGCAGTTCTTTTTCCCGTGAGTGGCAGGTTGTCACCTCATAATTTGAGATGTATTCCACAAGACCATATCAACCTTATTCTTTTCGTTGGTGGTTTTTCCAACTACTCCGTTCTAGCATTTGTTTTGAGCGTGCTCTCGTTTTTTCCCTTCGTTCATTCCATTCTTATTTTTGTTCCGGAGGCATTGTGTTGCTGCTCTCTTCAAATCTTCTTCTTGTTCTTGTCAGGATCCTGTTCTTTTCATGACTATCTATTTAACCGGAGTTGTGCCATTTTGCTCAAGCTCTTTCATTTTATCAAGTTTTTTTGCCTTCCGTTTCAACCGAGTGCTGTCCGAACTTGTTCTTCCTTGAAACTCTTCCCTACCAGAGTGCTTTTCAACTTCATTCATCTTCGTTGCATTGTTTTCTCGAAATGGCTTAACCTTTTCAAGGTTATTTGGTTTCACTCGTTTGTCAAAGGAGCAACTTAGTTTTACATCTCCTCTTTCTTTTCCATTTTCCCTCCGGTGCCATTCTAGATCTCGGGACGAGATCCTCTCATAGTGGTGGAGTGTTGTGACGCCCCGACACCGATGTGCCAGGTGTCCTCCAGTTATTCGTTGTTGTGGCCTTGTCATTTGCTTGCGTGTTGCATCTTGCCATGTCATGATGTGCATTGCATCATCATGTTTTTCAAAACTTGCATTAGTCCGAGTCTCCCAGTTCTGTCCGTTGTGCGTTTTGTGCCCAGACACACTTGCACGTGCCCGCGGCATGTCCGAAATAGTATTTTATAAGTGGCCGGAGAATGTCCTCGGAATGGGGTGAAAGTTAGCATGCGGGGTTGTTATGTTGTTAGTAAGTCGCCCGCCAAGTTTCATCGCATTCGGAGTTCGTTTGATGCCCCAACGGATAACTATAGCGGCAATATAGCCGGTCAAACGTCGGACATTTTCGTTCTCTGGAAATAGTTGTCGGGCTGCCTTCTCTTCTCTCCTCTTAGCTCATCGCACTCTGCCCAGCCCACCTGCAGTCCATCTAGTTCCCCTCTGTCCGGAGCCGCATGATCGCGATCCGAGGGTCTGAGAACGGCCTCAAAACCTCTAACCCTAGTGCCCTTACCTTATAAATACTCCCACATGCCATTTTTGGCGTCCTCCAGCCCCCCACCTTGTTTTCAGCGCACCAATCAATAGCCGCCGCCGCCCTCATCGCATTCCGCATTGGCCGAACCCATCTCCGCCACTTGGTGCCGCCGCCAGCACCCCCGCAGCCAACCACGCCGCGCCACCTCACCTCTCAACCGCCTTCCAGCCAACCCCAGCGCACCACGCGTTCCCCCTGCCCCCCACTTCATCGCAGCCCGCGGAGCCCGCTGCTGGCCCGCACCGGGCCAGATCTGGGCCAGTACGAACTCGTCCCCGAACCTGCGCGCTGCCGCCTTCGTTTCAGATCGGGAGAGCCCCGATCTCCTCTCCCTCACGCCCGGCCGTTCGCCGCCGGCGACCAAGACCGCCGAGCACGCCGGCCTCGTCGCCGACCCCAGGTCCTCCCTCGTCGACCCCGTCCTTCTCCTCCTTTGTTTTTTTTGCCACCTCTCTCAGACCTCGCTCTCTCCCTCGCGCAGGAGAGATCCCCGTCGCCGGAGTCGCCCATTCCACCGCCGTCGAGGTCGTTGCCGGCCTCCTCGCCCTGAACTATCGCCGGATCTGGAAACCCCGCCCTCGGATCCATCCATCCTCGTTGGCCCTAGCCTCCCCTGCTCGCCTACGCCGCTGCCTCGTCGTGGACCCCCGCCAACGTCCCTGCCATGACCTCTCTCCAGCGAGCTCCTCGAACCGTTGACCTCAAGCGCCCGCTCCAGCGCCATCGTGGGCCAGTGCCTCCCAAGGCCCAGCGCCCTCCTCTGCCTCGACTTCGCGTGGGCCACCAAATCCGCGAGGCCCATGTCTGGTTTTCCTCTCAACCGCCTTGGTCCAAAGACCATGGGTGAGTTTCCCCGCAGCCCCCTCTGTAGGCCCAGTGTGTGTAGATTCAGCCCATAGTCGTTTTTTTTCTGTCTGCGAATTTGTCTTTTTTCCAGTAAAAAATAGATTTGCAGTAAACCCCTCCAACTTCATGCATATAATAACTTTCAAACCGTGCATCAGATTAAAATAATTTATATATGAAAGTTGCTTAGAATCTTGTCTAGTTTCATAATATGCAACTTTCACCCATGTTTAAAATGCTTAAAATGATGTTTATTTAAATTTGCTTAAATAACATGTTAAAATGAATTCTTTCGTAACTAAATAACCGTAGCTCCGAATTAAATAATCTTTATATGTAAATGGGGTAGAAAATGCCTAGATTTACTTGGTGCACTCATCTTGCATGTTTAACAACTCTAAAATAATGTTTAGGGCAGAACAGTACCAAATCTATAATATGCTCATGAGGAGTTTCCGGAATTGTTGTTGTTGTTTCCGGACTCATTTAAACTTGCTTAATATGTAGTTTTCTTTTGCTTCACCCTCTTGCCATGTTTAACAACATTTAATATTGATGGGTACATAAACGAGATTGAACTAAATAACTTGTTGTGGTGTTTCGTCTATATGCAACTCGTTGCATATTGAGCTCCACTTAATTTGTAGGGTTGTTTGTGCACTTTGCCATGCCATGCTTATTTAAACCGGACATGCATCATACTTGATTGTGCATCATGACATGCTTATGTGGTGGTTGGTCACTATGTTGTTTGCTCCTTTCCGGTGTTGCTTCTTTGGGTTGGTTCCAATAACGTCGCGTTTGTGAGGACCCGTTCGACTACGTCCGTTTGTCTTCTTCTTGGACTCGTTCTTCTTCCTTGCGGGATTTCAGGCAAGATGACCATACCCTCGAAATCACTTTTATCTTTGCTTGTTAGATGCTCGCTCTTTTGCTATGCCTATGCTACGATACCTACCACTTGCTTATCATGCCTCCCATATTGTTGAGCCAAGCCTCTAACCCACCTTGTTCTAGCAAACCGTTGTTTGGCTATGTTACCGCTTTGCTCAGCCCCTCTTATAGCGTTGTTAGTTGTAGGTGAAGATTGGAGCTTGTTCCATGTTTGGAACATGGATATTTGTTGGGATATCACAATATCTCTTATTTAATTAATGCATCTATATACTTGGTAAAGGGTGGAAGGCTGGGCCTGATGCCTGGTGTTTTGTTCCACTCTTGCCGCCCTAGTTTCCGTCATATCGGTGTTATGTTCCCGGATTTTGCGTTCCTTACGCGGTTGGGTTATAACGGGAACCCCTTGACAGTTCGCCTTGAATAAAACTCCTCCAGCAAGGCCCAACCTTGGTTTTACCATTCGCCACCTAGCCTTTTTCCCTTGGGAGTCGCACATCCCGAGGGTCATCTTTATTTTAACCCCCCCGGGCTAGTGCTTGTCTAAGTGTTGGTCCGAACTAGAGTCCTTTGCAGCGCCACCTCCGGGAAACTTGAGGGCTGGTTTTAGTTGTACGGAGCGCTCATCCGGTGTTGCCCTGAGAACGAGATATGTGCAGCTCCTATCAGGATGTCGGCGCATCGGGCCGTCTTGCTGGGCTTGTTTTACCTGTCAAAATGTCTTGTAACCGGGATTCCGAGCCTAATCGGGTCTTCCCGCTAGAAGGAATATCCTTCGTTGACCGTGAGAGCTTGTGATGGGCTAAGTTGGGACACCCCTGCAGGGATTTGAACTTTCGAAAGCCATGCCCGCGGTTATGGGCAGATGGGACTTTGTTAATGTCCGATTGTAGAAAACCTGAAGTTGACCTTAATTAAAATGCATCAACCGCGTGTGTAACCGTGATGGTCTCTTTCCGGCGGAGTCTGGGAAGTGAACACGGTGTTGGAGTTATGTTTGACGTAGGTTGTTCTAGGATCACTTCTTGATCATAGTTTCTTGACCGTGCTTTTGCCTTCTCTTCTCGCTCTCTTTTGCGAATATGTTAACCACCAAATATGCTAGTCGCTTGCTGCAGCTCCACCTCATACCTTTTACCCTTCCTATAAGCTTAAATAGTCTTGATCGCGAGGGTGTGAGATTACTGAGTCCCTGTGACTCACAGAAACTTCCAAAACCAGCTTGCAGGTGCTGATGAGACTGTGCAGATGATGCAACCAAGCTCAAGGAGGAGCTCGATGAAGATCTTGTCTTTTGTGTTGTTTCGTTCTACTTGATCAGTAGTGGAGCCCAGGCGGGACGATCAGGGATCTGTGTAGCATTTGGGGTAGTCTTCTTTTATTTTGGTTCCGTAGTCGGACCATGTGTGTATTTGGATGATGTAATGCTTTATTCATGTATTTGTGTGAAGTGGCAATTGTAAGCCAACTATGTATCTCTTTCCCTTATGTATTACATGGGTTGTGTGAAGATTACCTCACTTGCGACATTGCTTTCAATGTGGCTATGCCCCTAAGTCGTTCTTCGACATGTGGGAGATATACCCGCATCGAGGGCATTACAAGTTGGTATCAGAGCCTTCCCCGACCTTAGGAGCCCCCTGCTTGATCGAATCGTTGGCGTTATTGAGTCTAGAAAAATGTTTTGAGTCATTTAGGAATTATATATATCGGAGAGTTAGGAATTCTTTTTACTCCTCAGTCCCTTTGTTGCTCTGGTGAGGCATCCTGACGTAGAGTTTTGACTCTTCTCTTCTCAAATTTCACTAAAAAAAATTAGGATCACGCGGGTATCTTGGAATCGTTCCGATGGTTTTGTGATGAGAACATTGTTCTTGGTACCTCCTGTCATTTAGGGGTTGTGGCAGTGTCCCGGGGAGTTGAGCTCCGAGGTGTTGTCGTCACAATTTTATCGTTGCAGTTCTGGAATACCTGAGATAGTTTCGCCGACATCAAAAATCTCTTTTATGCAGTTGTTGGTGAGATAACCTCGACGCCACCCAGTACTGGGCAGGAGTTCGGGAGTATTGCCATAACTCGTATAACGGATGCTTTTCGAAGGTTGAGGTAGATGATTTCCGAAGGTTTCTTGGTTATGTGTTGAAGGATGGATACAGCTGGATGTAGGATTTGCTAGATTTGGGTGAGATATTATGCTTCCCCTGTATCCCCAACACCTGATTGCATAACTGGGAAAATTTCGGGAGTTTATAAGTGGGAATTCAAGTAGCTCCTAGGATATCTTTCCGACAGATGTATGATATGAAATTGGGGTTCAACGTCTAGTGGTCCGCCTATCCACGGTTGGTTTTACAGTGGTCTCATTGTGTCTTAAAGAGTCCTTGGCTATGCCGACTCGGGGACGCTTCGTATGTCATGTGCACTGCCTTGTACATGATGGTGTTGTACGATCGAGCCCGTGTAGGCCCCACCACGAAAACTTCGGACGAAATCTCTATCATATGTTTGTTCCGGCTTATTCTGCAAGCCAATCCTTTGTTTTGTTTTGAGTTGTGGTATTCGAGTTGCTTCTAAGTCAAGTGTTGATTCCATACCTTTTCGAACCAGTGTTCTCAAACTCCGATGTGAATACTAATCCTTCTCGATAATCGAGATTGTTATGCCAATCTTGTTCTACCGGTGTGTCTCTCTTCAAGTGGATCCAATCACTTCAACATTCACAAGATCAAGTATCAGTTTTCTTCTGAACGGTGTTTGTTTCATCCGTCTCCAAGTTGACTTTGTTTTTCCCGCCCACCCACCTCTTTTTCTTCAAGGACTCAGATTTCTTAATCAAGTATCATTCGATTCATGTGAAGTCTCTCCATTCTTTTCCTTCATGTTCTTACCCAGTGATTCTCATGAAGATTCTGACAGAACCTCAAGTTCACCATTCTTCATTCCTTTCATCTACGGTGGATTCAATTCAAGCTATTGGTGTTGATCATATCCTTGTCCTCGTTTCAGAAGTTTTATCATACCGGGGCACCTCATAATCTTCCACTCTTCGCTATTCTTTTGTTCCGGAGTGCTCAAGATATCTCAAAGATTCGTGTTTCCACTCTGCTTTCGTTCAAACTCTTTTGAGGATGTTATCTCATTCTAGCCATTTAATTCAACCGGCGCATTCCCTCTTTTAAATCGTTCTATGGTGTTTCTTTTGAGTGGGCCTTAACCCACAGGTCTTTTCCCAGGATCTTACCTGACTCTTCTAATTTTACCGGAGCTATTCTCAAATCTTTCAAAGTTTGACGTAAGAATGAATTATCATCAGTCAAATGCCTTCTCTTAGATCTTTCACAATTCTTTTGATAGTTGGCTCAACCTCTTCGCTTTTTGATTCTTCCGGAGTGTCTAAATAATTCATGGTGGTGTTTCTCATCGTAACTCTCAGATTTTGAAGACAGAAGAAGAGTTTTACCTCCATATCTTATCCGTTCTCTCAGAGATTTGTGATTCTAGCTTGTTGCCATCCGCTCATAATTATTTTCGATTGTGAGAATTCTTTTCACCCATCCAAAGCAATTCAAGAGTCTTCTCAGTTTGATTATCCGGATACCATCAAATTCAGGTTTATTCATTCTCAGCTTTCAGTTATCATTCTCTAAATCTTACCGGTTCATCGATCAAATATCCTCTAATCAGTTCATGATCAATTCGTCCTCTTGTATCTAAATTCTCTCAAGTATCTTCGTTCATTTCATAATTCTTCACGGTGTTCCTTTATCTTTTCTTCGGCCATTTTAATTCTTACGGTGGTTCATTCAAGATTCTCTTCCTTTGTCTATCATATCAATTCATTCGTTATCAACCCTACCGGTGGTTCGTTGAAGACCTTCTCAAGTTTATGTCATATCTATCTTAAATCCTTTCTACAAGAATAAGTAATATGCCAAATCTGTTGCTTGTCATCAATTAAATTTGTGAAGGATAAGCATAATGTAATTCTTATTCTTGTTTCATCCATATGTTAATCTTTTCTTCCGGAGTTTGTTCGCGATGATTAAATTCTTGATTTCAAGTGCTTGTCTTTCTTTCCCAGAGTTCCAAGCTCTAATTATCACGGAGATCCATCTAAATCTTTACAAGGTTTCACCTTGTGTTTCCAACTTCTCTTTATTTTTGTTATTCTTTTTGTTTACCGGAGTTCTTCATGAAGGTTCTACATGATGGTTCATCAAGGATGTTATTTCTTCTCAAAGTTTTCATCGAGATTCTTCTAAGGAGCTCAAGCATTCTTCATTTTGTAATCCGGAGTGCAATTCTTTCTACCTTATCATTGGAGGTGGTATTATGTCATTCTTGATAATTTGAGTTCATGTTTCATGATTCACATGTTATTAAGAATGAGGTATTTTAAATCCATCAACCAACTATTTGGAGCTATCTTGTGTCATCTTTCACCTAAAGCCTTCCCTAAGATTTGTTGCTATCTATGGGGCTTATAAAGGACCCAAGTTCTTGTTTATCCTCCCTGTGAAATACTTTCTTGTCTCCTTGTTCATACCAATCCAATTCTTTGTCCCGTGAGTGGCAGGTTGTCACCTCATAATTTGAGATGTATTCCATAAGACCATATCAACCTTATTCTTTTCGTTGGTGGTTTTTCCAACAACTCCGTTCTAGCATTTGTTTTGAGCGTGCTCTCCTTTTTTCCCTTCGTTCATTCCATTCTTATTTTTGTTCCGGAGGCATTGTGTTGCTGCTCTCTTCAAATCTTCTTCTTGTTCTTGTCAGGATCCTGTTCTTTTCATGCCTATCTATTTAACCGGAGTGTTGTGCCATTTTGCTCAAGCTCTTTCATTTTATCAAGTTTTTTTCGCCTTCCGTTTCAACCGGAGTGCTGTCCGAACTTGTTCTTCCTTGAAACTCTTCCCTACTGGAGTGCTTTTCAACTTCGTTCATCTCCATTGCATTCTTTTCTCGAAATGGCTTAACCTTTTCAAGTTTCTTTGGTTTCACTCGTTTGTCAAAGGAGCAACTTAGTTTTACCTCTCCTCTTTCTTTTCCGTTTTCCCTCCGGTGCCATTCTAGATCTCAGGACGAGATCCTCTCATAGTGGTGGAGTGCTGTGATGCCCCGAGACGGATGTGCCAGGTGTCCTCCTGTTATTCATTGTTGTGGCCTTGTCATTTGCTTGCGTGTTGCATCTTGCCATGTCATCATGTGCATTGCATCATCATGTTTTTCAAAACTTGCATTAGTCCGTGTCTCCCAGTTCCGTCCGTTGTCCGTTCTGAGCCCAGACACACTTGCACGCGCCCGCGGCATGTCCGAAATAGTATTTTATAAGTGGCCGGAGAATGTTCTCGGAATGGGATGAAAGTTGGCATGCGGGGTTGTTATGTTGTTAGGAAGTCGCCCGCCAAGTTTCATTGCATTCGGAGTTCGTTTGATGCCCCAACGGATAACTATAGCGGCAATATAGCCGGTCAAACGTCGGACGTTTTCGGTCTCCGGAAACAGTTGTCGGGCTGCCTTCTCTTCTCTCCTCTCAGCTCATCGCACTCTGCCCAGCCCACCTGCAGTCCATCTAGTTCCCCTCTGTCCGGAGCCGCATGATCGCGATCCGAGGGTCCGAGAACGGCCTCAAAACCTCTAACCCTAGCCCCCTTACCTAATAAATACCCCCACATGCCATTTTTAGCGTCCTCC
>NC_041382.1:163330947-163335345 GCF_002162155.2 Triticum dicoccoides
CATTCCCCCCTGCGCCCCCACTTCACCACGGCCCGCGGAGCCCGCCGCTGGCCCACGCCGGGCCAGATCTGGGCCTGTACGAACCCGTCCCCAAACCTGTGCGTCGCCGCCTTCGTTTCAGATCGGGAGAGCCCCGATCTCCTCTCCCTCACGCCCCGCCATTCGCCGCCAGCGACCAAGACCGCCGAGCACGTCGGCCTCGTCGCCGACCC
This sequence comes from Triticum dicoccoides, assembly GCF_002162155.2. Lineage (NCBI taxonomy): Eukaryota > Viridiplantae > Streptophyta > Magnoliopsida > Poales > Poaceae > Triticum > Triticum dicoccoides. The sequence goes on from NC_041382.1 coordinate 163,331,160, forward strand.
CAGGTCATCCCTCGTCGACCCCGTCCTCCTCCTCTGTTTTTTTTCGCCGCCTCTCTCAGACCTCGCTCTCTCCCTCGCGCAGGAGAGATCCCCGTCGCCGGAGTCGCCCATTCCACCGCCGTCGAGGTCGTTGCCGGTCTCCTCGCCCTGAACTGTCGCCGGATCTGGAAACCCCACCCTCGGATCCATCCATCCTCGTCGGCCCTGGCCTCCCCTGCTCGCCTACGCCGCTGCCTCGTCGTGGACCCCCGCCGGCGTCCCTGCCATGACCTCTCTCCAGCGAGCTCCTCGAACCGTTGACCTCAAGCGCCCGATCCAGCGCCATCGTGGGCCGGTGCCTCCCAAGGCCCAGCGCCCTCCTCTGGCTCGACTTCGCGTGGGCCACCAGATCCGCGAGGCCCATGTCTAGTTTTCCTCTCCACCGCCTTGGGCCAAAGCCCATGGGTGAGTTTCCCCGCAGCCCCCTCTGTAGGCCCAGCGTGTGTAGATTCAGCCCATAGTCATTTTTTCTGTCTGTGAATTTGTCTTTTTTCAAGTAAAAAATAGATTTACAGTAAAGCCCTCCAACTTCATGCATATAATAACTTTCAAACCGTGCATCGGATTAAAATAATTTATATATGAAAGTTGCTTAGAATCTTGTCTAGTTTCATAATATGCAACTTTCACCCATGTTTAAATTGCTTAAAATGATGTTTATTTAAATTTGCTTAAATAACGTGTTAAAATGAATTCTTTCGTAACTAAATAACCGTAGCTCCGAATGAAATAATCTTTATATGTAAATGGGGTAGAAAAATGCCTAGATTTATTTGGTGCACTCATCTTGCATGTTTAAAAATTCTAAAATAATGTTTTGGGCAGAACAGTACCAAATCTATAATATGCTCATGAGGAGTTTCCGGAATTGTTGTTGTTGTTTCCGGCCTTATTTAAACTTGCTTAATATGTAGTTTTCTTTTGCTTCACCCTCTTGCCATGTTTAACAACATTTAATATTGATGGGTACATAAACGAGATCGAACTAAATAACTTTTTGTGGTGTTTCGTCAATATGCAACTCGTTGCATATTGAGCTCCACTTAATTTGTAGGGTTGTTTGTGCACTTTGCCATGCCATGCTTCTTTAAACCGGACATGCATCATACTTGATTGTGCATCATGCCATGCTTATGTGGTGGTTGTTTACTATGTTGTTTGCTCCTTTCCGGTGTTGCTTCTTCGGGTTGGTTCCGATAACGTCGCGTTTGTGAGGACCCGTTCGACTACGTCCGTTTGTCTTCTTCTTGGACTTGTTCTTCTTCCTTGCGGGATTTCAGGCAAGATGACCATACCCTCGAAATCACTTCTATCTTTGCTTGTTATATGCTCGCTCTTTTGCTATGCCTATGCTAGATACCTACCACTTGCTTATCATGCCTCCCATATTGTTGAGCCAAGCCTCTAACCCACCTTGTTCTAGCAAACCGTTGTTTGGCTATGTTACCGCTTTGCTCAACCCCTCTTATAGCGTTGTTAGTTGCAGGTGAAGATTGGAGCTTGTTCCATGTTTGGAACATGGATATTTGTTGGGATATCACAATATCTCTTATTTAATTAATGCATCTATATACTTGGTAAAGGGTGGAAGGCTGGCCTTATGCCTGGTGTTTTGTTCCACTCTTGCCGCCCTAGTTTCCGTCATATCGGTGTTATGTTCCCGGATTTTGCGTTCCTTACGCGGTTGGGTTATAATGGGAACCCCTTGACAGTTCACCTTGAATAAAACTCCTCCAGCAAGGCCCAACCTTGGTTTTACCATTCGCCACCTAGCCTTTTTCCCTTGGGAGTCACGCATCCCGAGAGTCATCTTTATTTTAACCCCCCGGGGCCAGTGCTTGTCTAAGTGTTGGTCCGAACTAGAGTCCTTTGCAGCGCCACCTCGGGGAAACTTGAGGGCTGGTTTTAGTTGTACGGAGCGCTCATCCGGTGTTGCCCTGAGAACGAGATATGTGCAGCTCCTATCAGGATGTCGGCGCATCGAGCGGTCTTGCCGGTCTTGTTTTACCTATCGAAATGTCCTGTAACCGGGATTCCGAGCCTGATCGGGTCTTCCCGCTAGAAGGAATATCCTTCGTTGACCATGAGAGCTTGTGATGGGCTAAGTTGGGACACCCCTGCAGGGATTTGAAGTTTTGAAAGCCGTGCCCGCGGTTATGGGCAGATGGGAATTTGTTAATGTCCGGCTGTAGAAAACCTGAAGTTGACCTTAATTAAAATGCATCAACCGCGCGTGTAACTGTGATGGTCTCTTTCCGGCGGAGTCCGGGAAATGAACACAGTGTTGGAGTTATGTTTGACATAGGTTGTTCTAGGATCACTTCTTGATCATAGTTTCTCGACCGTGCTTTTGCCTTCTCTTCTCGCTCTCTTTTGCGAATATGTTAGCCACCAAATATGCTAGTCGCTTGCTGCAGCTCCACCTCATACCTTTTACCCTTCCTATAAGCTTAAATAGTCTTGATCACGAGGGTGTGAGATTGCTGAGTCCCCGTGACTCACATATACTTCCAAAACCAACTTGCAGGTACCAATGAGACCGTGCAGATGACGCAACCAAGCTCAAGGAGGAGCTCGATGAAGATCTTGTCCTTTGTGTTGTTTCGTTCTAGTTGATCAGTAGTGGAGCCCAGGCGGGACGATCGGGGATCTGTGTAGCATTTGGGGTTGTCTTCTTTTATTTTGGTCCCGTAGTCGGACCTTGTGTGTATTTGGATGATGTAATGCTTTATTCATGTATTTGTGTGAAGTGGCGATTGTAAGCCAATTATGTATCTCTTTCCCTTATGTATTACATGAGTTGTGTGATGATTACCTCACTTGCGACATTGCTTTCAATGCGGCTATGCCTCTAAGTTGTTCTTCGACACGTGGGAGATATAGCCGCATCGAGGGCGTTACATAACTATGGACCTGAAAGTCTGAGGTAAACTACTCACACTTCATCGGAGAGGCTATGATGATGTAGAAGCCCTCCGAGATGACGGCCCTCTCCGACGGAGCTCCGGAATAGGCCCCAAGATGGGATCTCGTGGATACAGAAAGTTGCGGCGGTGGAATTAGGTTTTTGGCTCCTGTTCTGATCGTTTGGGGGTACGTAGGTGAAGGAAATATGCCCTAGAGGCAATAATATTGTTATTATTTTCTTTCCTTATATCATGATAAATGTTTATTAGTCATGCTAGAATTGTATTATCCGGAAACATAATACTTGTGTGAATACATAGACAAACCAAACGTCACTAGTATGCCTCTACTTGACTAGCTCGTTAATCGAAGATGGTTATGTTTCCTAACCATAGACATGTGTTGTCATTTGATTAATGGGATCACATCATTAGGAGAATGATGTTATTGACATGACCCATTCCATTAGCTTAGCACCCGATCATTTAGTATGTTGCTATTGCTTTCTTCATGACCTATACATGTTCCTATGACTATGAGATTATGCAACTCCCGTTTACCGGAGGAACACTTTATGTGCTACCAAACGTCACAACGTAACTGGGTGATTATAAAGGAGCTCTACAGGTGTCTCCAAAGGTGAATGTTGGGTTGGCGTATTTCGAGATTAGGATTTGTCACTCCGATCGTCAGAAAGGTATCTCTGGACCCTCTCGGTAATGCACATCACATAAGCCTTGCAAGCATTACAACTAATGAGTTAGTTGCGAGATGATGTATTATGAAACGAGTAAAGAGACTTGCCGGTAACGAGATTGAACTAGGTATTGAGATACCGACGATCGAATCTCGGGCAAGTAACATACCAATGACAAAGGGAACAACGTATGTTGTTATGCGGTTTGACCGATAAAGATCTTCGTAGAATATGTAGGAGCCAATATGATCATCCAGGTTCCGCTATTGGTTATTGACCGGAGACGTGTCTCGGTCATGTCTACATTGTTCTCGAACCCGTAGGGTCCGCACGCTTAAGGTTTCGATGACAGTTATATTATGAGTTTATGAGTTTTGACGTACCGAAGTTAGTTCGGAGTCTCGAATGTGATCACGGACATAACGAGGAGTCTCGAAATGGTCGAGACATAAAGATTGATATATTGGACGGCTATATTCGAACACCGGAAGTGTTCCGGGTGATCTCGGAGAAACCCGGAGAGCCGGAGGGTTACCGGACCCC
>NC_041382.1:163335478-163351177 GCF_002162155.2 Triticum dicoccoides
AAGTAATGGGCCATATGGGCCTTAGTGGAGAGAGAGGGGCAGCCAAAGGTGGGCCGCGCGCCTCCTCCCCCCTGGTCCGAATTGGACTAGGAGAGGGGGGCGGCGCCCCCCTTTCCTTCTCCCTCCCCACTTCTTTCCCCCTCCTAGTAGGATTCCTACTCCTACTAGGAGGAGGACTCCTCCTTGGCGCGCCATAGGGGCCGACCGGCCTCCTCCCGTTGCTCCTTTATATACGGGGGCAGGGGGCACCCCTAGACACACAAGTTGATCCACGTGATCATATTCTTAGCCGTGTGTGGTGCCCCCTTCCACCATAATCCTCGATAATATTGTAGCGGTGCTTAGGCAAATCCCTGCGACGGTAGTACATCAAGATCGTCACCACGCCATCATGCTGATGGAACTCTTCCCCGACACTTTGCTGGATCGGAGTCTGGGGATCGTCATCGAGCTGAACGTGTGCTAAAACTCAGAGGTGCCGTAGTTTCGGTGCTTGATCGATCGGGCCGTGAAGACGTACGACTACATCAACCGCGTTGTGCTAACGCTTCCGCTGTCAGTCTACAAGGGTACGTAGATCACACTCTCCCCTCTCGTTGCTATGCATCACCATGATCTTGCGTGTGCGTAGGAATTTTTTTGAAATTACTACGTTCCCCAACAGTGGCATCCGAGCCTAGGTTTTATGTGTTGATGTTATATGCACGAGTAGAACACAAGTGAGTTGTGGGCGATATAAGTCATACTGCTTACCAGCATGTCATACTTTGGTTCGGCGGTATTGTTGGACGAAGCGGCCCGGACCGACATTACGCGTACGCTTACGCGAGACCGGTTCTCCCGACGTGCTTTGCACAAAGGTGGCTAGCGGGTGACAGTTTCTCCAACTTTAGTTGAACCGAGTGTGGCTACGCCCGGTCCTTGCGAAGGTTAAAACATCACCAACATGACAAACTATCATTGTGGTTTTGATGCGTAGGTAAGATTGGTTCTTGCTTAAGCCCGTAGCAGCCACGTAAAACTTGCAACAACAAAGTAGAGGACGTCTAACTTGTTTTTGCAGGGCATGTTGTGATGTGATATGGTCAAGATATGATGCTAAATTTTATTGTATGAGATGATCATGTTTTGTAACCAAGTTATCGGCAACTAGCAGGAGCCATATGGTTGTCGCTTTATTGTATGAAATGCAATTGCGCTGTAATGCTTTACTTTATCACAAAGCGGTAGCGATAGTCATGGAAGCATAAGATTAGCGAGACGACAACGATGCTACGATGGTGATCAAGGTGTCGCGCCGGTGACGATGGTGATCACGACGGTGCTTCGAAGATGGAGATCACAAGCACAAGATGATGATGGCCATATCATATCACTTATATTGATTGCATGTGATGTTTATCTTTTATGCATCTTATCTTTCTTTGATTGACGGTAGCATTTTAAGATGATCTCTCACTAATTATCAAGAAGTGTTCTCCCTGAGTATGCACCGTTGCGAAAGTTCTTCATGCTGAGACACCACGTGATGATCGGGTGTGATAGGCTCTACGTTCAAATACAACTGGTGCAAAACAGTTGCACACGCAGAATACTCAGGTTATACTTGACGAGCCAAGCATATACAGATATGGCCTCGGAACACAGAGACCGAAAGGTCGAGCGTGAATCATATAGTAGATATGATCAACATAGCGATGTTCACCAATGAAACTACTCCATCTCACGTGATGATCGGACATGGTTTAGTTGATTTGGATCAAGTAATCACTTAGAGGATTAGAGGGATGTCTATCTAAGTGGGAGTTCCTTAGTAATATGATTAATTGAACCTAAATTTATCATGAACTTAGTACCTGATAGTATCTTGCTTGTTTATGTTTGATTGTAGATAGATGGCCCGTGTTGTTGTTCCGTTGAATTTTAATGCGTTCCTTGAGAAAGCAAAGTTGAAAGATGATGGTAGCAATTACACGGACTAGGTCCGTAACTTGAGGATTATCCTCATTGCTGCACAGAAGAATTACATCCTGGAAGCACCGCTGGGTGCCAGGCCTGCTGCTGGAGCAACACCAGATGTTATGAACGTCTGGCAGAGCAAAGCTAATGAATACTCGATAGTTCAGTGTGCCATGCTTTACGGCTTAGAATCAGGACTTCAACGACGTTTTGAACGTCATGGAGCATATGAGATGTTCCAGGAGTTGAAGTTAATATTTCAATCAAATGCCCGGATTGAGAGATATGAAGTCTCCAATAAGTTCTATAGCTGCAAGATGGAGGAGAACAGTTCTGTCAGTGAGCATATACTCAAAATGTCTGGGTATAATAATCACTTGATTCAATTGGGAGTTAATCTTCCAGATGATTGCATCATTGACAGAATTCTCCAATCACTGCCACCAAGCTACAAGAGCTTCGTGATGAACTATAATATGCAAGGGATGAATAAGACTATTCCCGAGCTCTTCGCAATGCTGAAAGCTGCGGAGGTAGAAATCAAGAAGGAACATCAAGTGTTGATGGTCAACAAGACCACTATTTTCAAGAAAAAGGGCAAAGGGAAGAAGAAGGGGAACTTCAAAAAGAACAGCAAGCAAGTTGCTACTCAAGAGAAGAAACCCAAACCTGGACCTAAGCCTGAAACTGAGTGCTTCTACTACAAGCAGACTGGTCACTGGAAGCGGAACTGCCCCAAGTATTTGGCGGATAAGAAGGATGGCAAGGTGAACAAAGGTATATGTGATATACATGTTATTGATGTGTACCTTAATAATGCTCGCAGTAGCACCTGGGTATTTGATACTGGTTCTGTTGCTAATATTTGCAACTCGAAACAGGGACTACGGATTAAGCAAAGATTGGCTAAGGACGAGGTGACGATGCGCGTGGGAAATGGTTCCAAAGTCGATGTGATCGCAGTCGGCACGCTACCTCTACATCTACCTTCGAGATTAGTATTAGACCTAAATAATTGTTATTTGGTGCCAGCGTTAAGCATGAACATTATATCTGGATCTTGTTTGATGCGAGACGGTTATTCATTTAAATCAGAGAATAATGGTTGTTCTATTTATATGAGTAATATCTTTTATGGTCATGCACCCTTAAAGAGTGGTCTATTCTTATTAAATCTCGATAGTAGTGACACACATATTCATAATGTTGAAGCCAAAAGATGCAGAGTTGATAATGATAGTGCAACTTATTCGTGGCACTGCCGTTTGGGTCATATCGGCGTAAAGCGCATGAAGAAACTCCATACTGATGGGCTTTTGGAACCACTTGATTATGAATCACTTAGTACTTGCGAACCGTGCCTTATGGGTAAGATGACAAAAACACCGTTCTCCGGTACTATGGAGAGAGCAACAGATTTGTTGGAAATCATACATACAGATGTATGTGGTCCAATGAATGTTGAGGCTCGTGGCGGATATCGTTATTTTCTCACCTTCACAGATGACTTAAGCAGATATGGGTATATCTACTTAATGAAACATAAGTCTGAAACGTTTGAAAAGTTCAAAGAATTTCAGAGTGAAGTTGAAAATCATCGTAACAAGAAAATAAAATTCCTACGATCTGATCGTGGAGGAGAATATTTGAGTTACGAGTTTGGTGTACATTTGAAACAATGTGGAATAGTTTCGCAACTCACGCCACCCGGAACACCACAGCGTAATGGTGTGTCCGAACGTCGTAATCGTACTTTACTAGATATGGTGCGATCTATGATGTCTCTTACTGATTTACCGCTATCGTTTTGGGGATATGCTCTAGAGACGGCCGCATTCACGTTAAATAGGGCACCATCAAAATCCGTTGAGACGACGCCTTATGAACTGTGGTTTGGCAAGAAACCAAAGTTGTCGTTTCTGAAAGTTTGGGGCTGCGATGCTTATGTGAAAAAGCTTCAACCTGATAAGCTCGAACCCAAATCGGAGAAATGTGTCTTCATAGGATATCCAAAGGAAACTATTGGATACACCTTCTATCACAGATCTGAAGGCAAGACTTTTGTTGCTAAATTTGGAAACTTTCTAGAGAAGGAGTTTCTCTCGAAAGAAGTTAGTGGGAGGAAAGTAGAACTTGACGAGGTAACTATACCTGCTCCCTTATTGGAAAGTAGTACATCACAGAAACTAGTTTCTGTGACACCTACACCAATTAGTGAGGAAGCTAATGATAATGATCATGAAACTTCAGAACAAGATACTACTGAACCTCGTTGATCAACCAGAGTAAGATCCGCGCCAGAGTGGTACGGTAATCCTGTTCTGGAAGTCATGCTACTAGATCATGATGAACCTACGAACTATGAAGAAGCGATGGTGAGCCCAGATTCTGCAAAATGGCTTGAAGCCATGAAATCTGAGATGGGATCCATGTATGAGAACAAAGTATGGACTTTGGTTGACTTGCCCAATGATTGGCAAGTGATTGAGAATAAATGGATCTTCAAGAAGAAGACTGACGCTGACGGTAATGTTACTGTCTATAAAGCTCGACTTGTCGCAAAAGGTTTTCGGCAAGTTCAAGGGATTGACTACGATGAGACCTTCTCACCTGTAGCGATGCTTAAGTCTGTCCGAATCATGTTAGCAATTGCCGCATTTTATGATTATGAAATTTGGCAAATGGATGTCAAAACTGCATTCCTGAATGGATTTCTGCAAGAAGAGTTGTATATGATGCAGCCGGAAGGTTTTGTCGATCCAAAGGGAGCTAACAAAGTGTGCAAGCTCCAGCGATCCATTTATGGACTGGTGCAAGCCTCTCGGAGTAGGAATAAACGTTTTGATAGTGTGATCAAAGCATTTGGTTTTATATAGACTTTTGGAGAAGCCTGTATTTACAAGAAAGTGAGTGGGAGCTCTGTAGCATTTCTGATATTATATGTAGATGACATATTACTAATCAGAGATGATATAGAATTTCTGGATAGCATAAAAGGATACTTGAATAATAGTTTTTCAATGAAAGACCTCGGTGAAGCTGCCTATATATTGGGCATCAAGATCTATAGAGACAGATCGAGACGCTTAATTGGACTTTCACAAAGCACATACCTTGACAAAGTTTTGAAAAAGTTCAAAATGGATCAAGCAAAGAAAGGTTTCTTGCCTGTGTTACAAGGTGTGAAATTGAGTAAGACTCAAAGTCCGACCAATGCAGAAGATAGAGAGAAAATGAAAGATGTTCCCTATGCTTCAGCCATAGGCTCTATCATGTATGCAATGCTGTGTACCAGACCTGATGTGTGTCTTGCTATAAGTCTAGTAGGGAGGTACCAAAGTAATCCAGGAGTGGATCACTAGACAACGGTCAAGATCATCCTGAAATACCTGAAAAGGACTAAGGATATGTTTCTCATATATGGAGGTGACAAAGAGCTCATCATAAATGGTTACGTTCATGCAATCTTTGATACTGATCCGGACGATTCTAAATTGCAAACCGGATACGTGTTTACATTAAACGGTGGAGCTGTTAGTTGGTGCAGTTCTAAACAAAGCGTTGTGGCGGGATCTACATGTGAAGCGGAGTACATAGCTGCTTCGAAAGCAGCAAACAAAGGAGTCTGGATGAAGGAGTTCATATCCGATCTAGGTGTCATACCTAGTGCATCGGGTCCAATGAAATTCTTTTGTGACAATACTGGTGCAATTGCCTTGGCAAAGGAATCCAGATTTCACAAGAGAACCAAGCACATCAAGAGACGCTTCAATTCCATCCGGGATCTAGTCCAGGTGGGAGACATAGAGATTTGCAAGATACATACGGATCTCAATGTAGCAGACCCGTTGACTAAGCCTCTTCCACGAGCAAAACATGATCAGCACCAAAGCTCCATGGGTGTTAGAATCATTACTGTGTAATCTAGATTATTGACTCTAGTGCAAGTGGGAGACTGAAGGAAATATGCCCTAGAGGCAATAATAATGTTATTATTTTATTTCCTTATATCATGATAAATGTTTATTATTCATGCTAGAATTGTATTATCCGGAAACATAATACTTGTGTGAATACATAGACAAACCAAACGTCACTAGTATGCCTCTACTTGACTAGATCGATAATCGAAGATGGTTATGTTTCCTAACCATAGACATGTGTTGTCATTTGATTAATGGGATCACATCATTAGGAGAATGATGTGATTGACATGACCCATTCCATTAGCTTAGCACCCGATCGTTTAGTATGTTGCTATTGCTTTCTTCATGACTTATAAATGTTCCTATGACTATGAGATTATGCAACTCCCGTTTACCGGAGGAACACTTTGTGTGCTACCAAACGTCACAACGTAACTGGGTGATTATAAAGGAGCTCTACAGGTGTCTCCAAAGTTGAATGTTGGGTTGGTGTATTTTGAGATTAGGATTTGTCACTCCGATTGTCGGAGAGGTATCTCTGGGCCCTCTCGGTAATGCACATCACATAAGCCTTGCAAGCATTACAACTAATGAGTTAGTTGCGAGATGATGTATTACGAAACGAGTAAAGAGGCTTGCCGGTAACGAGATTGAACTAGGTATTGAGATACCGACGATTGAATCTCGGGCAAGTAACATACCAATGATAAAGGGAACAACGTATGTTGTTATGCGGTCTGACCGATAAAGATCTTCATAGAATATGTAGGAGCCAATATGAGCATCCAGGTTCCGCTATTGGTTATTGACCGGAGACGTGTCTCGGTCATGTCTACATTGTTCTCGAACCCGTAGGGTCCGCGCGCTTAAGGTTTCGATGACAGTTATATTATGAGTTTTGATGTACCGAAGTTAGTTTGGAGTCCCGGATGTGATCACGGACATAACGAGGAGTCTCGAAATGGTCGAGACATAAAGATTGATATATTGGACGGCTATATTCGGACACCGGAAGTGTTCCGGGTGATTTCGGAGAAAACTGGAGAGCCGGAGGGTTACCGGAACCCCCCCCCCCCGGGAGAAGTAATGGGCCATATGGGCCTTAGTGGAGAGAGAGAGGGGCAGCCAAAGGTGGGTCGCGCGCCTCCTCCCCCCCTGGTCAGGAGAGGGGGGCGGCGCCCCCCTTTCCTTTTCCCTCCCCACTTCTTTCCCCCTCCTAGTAGGAGTTCTACTCCTACTAGGAGGAGGACTCCTCCTTGGCGCGCCATAGGGGCCGGCCGGCCTCCTCCCCTTGCTCCTTTATATACGGGGGCAGGGGGCACCCCTAGACACACAAGTTGATCCACGTGATCATATTCTTAGCCGTGTGCGGTGCCCCCTTCCAACATAATCCTCAATAATATTGTAGCGGTGCCTAGGCGAAGCCCTGCGACGGTAGTACATCAAGATCGCCACCACGCCGTCGTGCTGACGGAACTCTTCCCCGACACTTTGCTGGATCGGAGTCCGGGGATCGTCATCGAGCTGAACGTGTGCTAAAACTCGGAGGTGCCGTAGTTTCGGTGCTTGATCGATCGGGGCGTGGAGACGTACGACTACATAAACCGCGTTGTGCTAACGCTTCCGCTGTCGGTCTACAAGGGTACGTAGATCACACTCTCCCCTCTCGTTGCTATGCATCACCATGATCTTGCGTGTGCGTAGGAAATTTTTTGAAATTACTACGTTCCCCAACAGTAGGTATATATAGGAGGAAGGAGTACGTCGGTGGAGCTCTGAGGGGCCCACGAGGCAGGGGCACGCCCTAGGGGGGCGCCCCCACCCTCGTGACCGCCTCTCTTGTGCCTTGGCGTAGGGTCCAAGTCTCCTCGATCACGTTCGGTGAGAAAATCACGTACCCGAAGGTTCCATTCCATTTGGACTCCGTTTGATATTCCATTTCTTCGAAACACTAAAATAGGCAAAAACAACAATTCTGGGCTGGGCCTCCGGTTAATAGGTTAGTCCCAAAAATAAGATAAAAGTGAGAAATAAAGCCCAATATAGTCCAAAACAGTAGATAATATAGCATGGAGCAATCAAAAATTATAGATACGTTGGAGACGTATCACCCCCCTCTACTCTCTTGTAATGGATTGAGTTTTCCATTTGAACTTACCTTAAAGGACTGAGTCTTTAAGGATTTGAGAACACTTGATGTATGTCTTGTGTGGGATAACCGTGGTGACAATGGGTTATTCTATTGATTCACTTGATGTATGTTTTGGTGATCAACTTGCGGGTTCCGCCCATGAACCTATACATAGGGGTTGGCACACGTTTTCGTCTTGACTCTCCGGTAGAAACTTTGGGGCACTCTTTGAGGTCCTATGTGTTGGTTGAATAGATGAATCTGAGATTGTGTGATGCATATCGTATAATCATACCCACGGATACTTGAGGTGACATTGGAGTATCTAGGTGACATTAGGGTTTTGGTTGATTTGTGTCTTAAGGTGTTATTCTAGTACGAACTCTAGGGCTGTTTGTGACACTTATAGGAATAGCCCAACGGATTGATTGGAAAGAATAACTTTGAGGTGGCTTCGTACCCTACCATAATCTCTTCGTTTGTTCTCCGCTATTAATGACTTTGGAGTGACTCTTTGTTGCATGTTGAGGGATAGTTATGTGATCCAATTATGCTATTATTATTGAGGTTACTTGCACTAGTGAAAGTATGAACCCTAGGCCTTGTTTCAACGCATTGCAATACCGTTTACGCTCACTTTTATCATTAGCTACCTTGCTGTTTTTATATTTTCAGATTACAAAAACCTTTATCTACCATCTATATACCACTTGTATCACCATCTCTTCGCCTAACTAGTGCACCTATACAATTTACCATTGTATTGGGTGTGTTGGGGACACAAGGGACTCTTTGTTATTTGGTTGTAGGGTTGCTTGAGAGAGATCATCTTCATCCTACGCCTCCCACGGATTGATAAACCTTAGGTCATCCACTTGAGGGAAATTTGCTACTGTCCTACAAACCTCTGCACTTGGAGGCCCAACAACGTCTACAAGAAGAAGGTTGTGTAGTAGACATCAAGCTCTTTTCTGGCGCCATTGCCGGGGAGGTTAGCGCTTGAAGGTATATCTTTAGATCTTGCAATCGAGTCTTTTTGTTTGTTGTTTTAGCACTAGTTTAGTTTATAAAAGAAAACTACAAAAAAATGGAATTAAGGGTACCTCATATGCTTCATCTTTTTAATATCTATCATGAAAATAAGGATTCTGATAATTGCGCTCAAGTGCTAGAATAAGAATGCATTAGAATGTTTGGCACTAAATATTTGAATGATGAGCATGATTGCAATGTTGTTAGTATGAATTCCTTGAATATCCATGATGCTAATGATATGCAAAGCCACAAGCTTGGGGAAGCTATGTTTGATGAAGATGATATTTTTTGTCCCCCAAGTTTTGATGAGCAAATTTATTATGATGAAAGCATGCCTCCTATTTATGATGATTATATTGATGAAAGTGGATTTGGAGAGGTTATGACTTTATTTGGTGATGAATCCACTATTTCGGAAGAGGTTCCAATTGATTATGAGAACAAAGTTGCTATCTATGATGATTATTGTGATGACTTGTATGCTATAAAGAGTAATAATATCCATGAAACTTGTCATCATGATTTTAATTTTCAATTGGATTATGCCTCACATGATAGTTATTTCGTTGAGTTTGCTCCCACTACTATTGATGAGAATAGATTTGCTTATGTGGAGAGTAGTAAATTTTCTATGCTTGTGGATCATGAAAAGAATGCTTTAGGTGCTGGTTATATTGTTGAATTCATTCATGATGCTATTGAAAATTATTATGAGGTAGTAATATATGCTTGTAGGAATTGCAATAATATCAAGTTTCCTCTCTATGTGCTTGAAATTTTGAAGTTATGCTTGTTTTGCCTCCTATGCTAGTTGGTTATTGTTCCCATAAGTTGTTCGCTCACAAAATCCGTATGCATAGGGAGAGGGTTAGACTTAAATGTTCTAGTCATATTCTTCATGATGCTCTCTTTATGTTTCAATTCCTATCCTTTGTGTGAGCATCGTTGAAATCATCATGCCTAGCTAGGGGCGTTAAACGTTAGCGCTTGTTGGGAGGCAACCCAATTTTATTTTTGTTCCTTTCTTTTTGCTCCTGTTTAGTAATAAATAATTTATCTATCCTCTGTTATGATTGAGTTTTTATGTTTTAATTAGTGTTTGAGCCAAGTAGAACAGTTGGGAAGACTTGGGGAAAGTCTTGTTGATCTTGCTGTAAAAAACAGAAACTTTAGTGATCACGAGATTTGCTGCCATTTTATAATGGAGAGTCCTATTTAGTTAATTATTTTTTAAGATGATTAATAGATAAATTCCTCACGTCCAGCAGTTTATTTTATAATTTTTGGGGTTCCAGAAGTTTGCGTTGGTTACAGATTACTACAGACTGTTCGGTTTTTGACAGATTCTGTTTTTCGTGTGTTGTTTGCTTATTTTAATGAATCTATGGCTAGTAAAAGAGTTTATAAACCATAGAGAAGTTGGAATACAGTAGCTTTAACACAAATATAAATAAATAATGAGTTCATTACAGTACCTTGAAGTGGTGTTTTGTTTTCTATCGCTAACGGAGCTTACGACTTTTCTGTTAAGTTTTGTGCTGTGAAGTTTTCAAGTTTTGGGTAAAGATTCGATGGATTATGGAATAAGGAGTGGAAAGAGCCTAATCTTGGGGATTCCCAAGGCACCCCAAGTAAATATTCAAGGATAACCAAGAGCCTAAGCTTGGGGATGCCCCGGAAGGCATCCCCTCTTTCGTCTTCGTTCATCGGTAACTTTACTTGGAGCTATATTTTTATTTACCACATGATATGTGTTTTGCTTGGAGCGTCATTTTATTTTATTTAGTTTTGCTTGCTGCTTGAATAAAATACCAAGATCTGAAATTATTAAATGTTAGAGAGTCTTCACATAGTTACATAATTATTCGATTACTCATTGATCTTCACTTATATCTTTTGGAGTAGTTTGTCATTTGCTCTACTGCTTCACTTATATCTTTCTAGAGCACGGTGGTGGTTTTATTACATAGAAATAGATGAACTCTCATGCTTCACTTGTATTATTTTGAGAGTATTTTAGAACAGCATGGTAGTTTGCTTTGGTTATGAATTTAGTCCTAATATAATGGGCATCCAACAGGGATATAATAAAAACTTTCATATAAAGTGCATTGCATACTATGAGAAGTTTGATACTTGATGATTGTTTTGAGATATGAAGATGGTGATATTAGAGTCATGCTAGTTGAGTAGTTGTGAATTTGAGAAATACTTGTGTTGAAGTTTGTGATTCCCATAGCATGCACGTATGGTGAACCGTTATGTGACGAAGTCGGAGCATGATTTATTTATTGATTGTCTTCCTTATGAGTGGCGGTTGGGGACGAGCGATGGTCTTTTCCTACCAATCTATCCCCCTAGGAGCATGCGCGTAGTACTTTGTTTCGATAACTAATAGCTTTTTGCAATAAGTATGTGAGTTCTTTATGACTAATGTTGAGTCCATGGATTATACGCACTCTCACCCTTCCACCATTGCTAGCCTCTCTAGTACCGCACAACTTTCACCGGTACCATAAACCCACCATATATCTTCCTGAAAACAACCACCATACCTACCATTATTGCATTTCCATAGCCATTCCTAGATATATTGCCATGCAACTTTCCACCATTCCGTTATTATGACACGCTTCATCATTGTCATATTGCTTTGCATGATCATGTAGTTGACATCGTATTTGTGGCAAAGCCACCGTTCATAATTCTTCCATACATGTCACTCTTGAGTCATTGCACATCCCAGTACACCGCCGGAGGCATTCATATAGAGTCATATTTTTTTCTAAGTATCGAGTTGTAATTCTTGAGTTGTAAGTAAATAAAAGTGTGATGATCATCATTATTAGAGCATTGTCCCAGTGAGGAAAGGATGATGGAGACTATGATTCCCCCATAAGTCAGGATGAGACTCTGGACGAAAAATAAAAAAAGAGAAAAAAGAGGCCATAAAAATAGAAAAGGCCCAAAATAAAATAAAATAAAATAATAAAAAAATGAGAGAAAAAGAGAGAAGGGGCAATGCCACTATCCTTTTACCACACTTGTGCTTCAAAGTAGCACCATGATCTTCATGATAGAGAGTCTCCTATGTTGTCACTTTCATATACTAGTGGGAATCTTTCATTATAGAACTTGGCTTGTATATTCCAATGATGGGCTTCCTCAAAATTCCCTAGGTCTTCCTGAGCAAGCGAGTTGGATGCACACCCACTAGTTTCTTTTGTTGAGCTTTCATACATTTACAGCTCTAGTGCATCCGTTGCATGGCAATCCCTACTCTCTCACATTGATATCTATTGATGGGCATCTCCATAGCCCGTTGATACACCTAGTTGATGTGAGACTATCTTCTCCTTTTTGTCTTCTCCACAACCACCATTCTATTCCACCTATAGTGCTCTGTCCATGGCTCAAAGTTTGAGAACATCAAAAGTATGAAACAATTTCTTGGCTTGTCATCAGGGTTGTGCATGATTTAAATATTTTGTGTGGTGAAGATAGAGCATAGCCAGACTATATGATTTTGTAGGGATAGCTTTCTTTGGCCATGTTATTTTGAGAAGACATGATTACTTGGTTAGTATGCTTGAAGTATTATTATTTTTATGTCAATATTAAACATTTGTCTTGAATCTTATGGATCTGAATATTCTTGCCACAATAAAGAGAACTACATGGATAAATATGTTAGGTAGCATTCCACATCAAAAATTCTGTTTTTATCATTTACCTACTCAAGGACGAGCATGAATTAAGCTTGGGGATGCTGATACGTCTCCAAAATATCTATAATTTTTTATTGTTCCATGCTACTATATTATCAACCTTGGATGTTTTATATGCATTTATAGGCTATTTTATATAATTTTGGGGACTAACCTATTAACCTAGAGCCCAGTGCCAGTTTCTGTTTTTTCCTTGTTTTTGAGTTTTAGAGAAAAGGAATACCAACCGGAGGTCCACCGACGTACTTCTTCCTCCCATATATACCCATATACCCTAAGAACTTCGGGGAGCAGAATAGATCGGGAGTTCCGCCTCCAGAAGCCTCCGTAGCCACCGAAAACCAACCTAGACCCGTTCCGGCACCCTGCCGGAGGGGGAAACCCCTCTCCGGTGGCCATCTTCATCATCCCGGTGCTCTCCATGACGAGGATGGGGTAGTTCTCCCTCGGGGCTGAGGGTATGTACCAGTAGCTAGGTGTTTGATCTCTCTCTCTCTCTCTCTCTCTCTCTCTCTCTCTCTCTCGTGTTCTTGAGGTGATACGATCTTGATGTATCGCGAGCTTTGCTATTATAGTTGGATCTTATGATGTTTTCTCCCCCCTCTACTCTCTTGTAATGGATTGAGTTTTCCCTTTGAAGTTATCTTATTGGATTGAGTCTTTAAGGATTTGAGAACACTTGATGTATGTCCTGCGTGGGATAATCGTGGTGACAATGGGTTATTCTATTGATTCACTTGATGTATGTTTTGGTGATCAACTTGCGGGTTCCGCCCATGAACCTATGCATAGGGGTTGGCACACGTTTTCGTCTTGACTCTCCGGTAGAAACTTTGGGGCACTCTTTGAGGTCCTATGTGTTGGTTGAATAGATAAATCTGAGATTGTGTGATGCATATCGTATAATCATACCCACGGATACTTGAGGTGACATTGGAGTATCTAGGTGACATTAGGGTTTTGGTTGATTTGTGTCTTAAGGTGTTATTCTAGTACGAACTCTAGGGCTGTTTGTGACACTTATAGGAATAGCCCAGCGGATTGATTGGAAAGAATAACTTTGAGGTGGTTTCGTACCCTACCATAATCTCTTCGTTTGTTCTCCGCTATTAATGACTTTGGAGTGAATCTTTGTTGCATGTTGAGGGATAGTTATGTGATCCAATTATGTTATTATTGTTGAGGGAACTTGCACTGGTGAAAGTATGAACCCTACGCCTTGTTTCAACGCATTGCAATACCGTTTACGCTCACTTTTATCATTAGTTACCTTGCTGTTTTTATATTTTAAGATTACAAAAACCTTTATCTACCATCCATATACCACTTGTATTACCATCTCTTCGCCGAACTAGTGCACCTATACAATTTACCATTGTATTGGGTGTGTTGGGGACACAAGAGACTCTTTGTTATTTGGTTGCAGGGTTTCTTGAGAGACACCATCTTCATCCTACGCCTCCCACGGATTGATAAACCTTAGGTCATCCACTTGAGGGAAATTTGCTACTGTCCTACAAACCTCTGCACTTGGAGGCCCAATAACGTCTACAAGAAGAAGGTTGTGTTGTAGACACAAAACGGACGTGGGCACGAAGGAGTTCATGAGACTGTTGGTAATTTTTAATTTACCCCCTAATTTTAGCTTCTAATCAATTCGACTGCATGTTTAGTCACATTTGTAAATGAGCCATGTTCCTTTTCCAGAAAGAGCAACACAGGATTGCGGCCGATAGCGACTGGCCGTCTGAGGCATTGGCCAGGCCCAAGTGGGACACCCCATTCAACCGGGCCTTGAACCCTTCCTAATCTCCCACCAAACCATCAGAAGAAGGGGGTAGGAGGCGGACGCGAGAGCACACAGAAGAAACAGGCAGGCCTTGATAGATGTAGCAAAACTAAAAGCAAGCATTAGGGGAGGGCAGCATTTGTACCTCTCCAAATGACCCCCGCACACACGAATCCACGGTGGTTCTTCCACTCCCCACGATGCCACGCACACCTTGGAACCACGCAGGCAGTTGCCACGCTTGCTTCAGAGCAGAACAGAGCGGGTTGGGTGAGAGAGAGTGGGGCGTGGGGGAGAAATAGGAGCGGGGGCGTGCGCCGGTTAGTCCACTCACGAGGGCAGGGGACAGGGGCGGAGAAATCAGGGTGAGTTGGAGGGGACGAAGGCAGCGGGGCGACGGAGAGGGGGGAGAGCGACTCACAGGGGAGAGGAGTTTTCTGACAGGTGGTGGCGAGGGAGATGGGCACTTAATGCCTCTCTGTCGTGGGTGTTGCGGCGCCGGTAAAATTACAATTTTACCCCCACAACAGCTAAAAAGGTAAATACATGTATAGATAAATGAATGCACCATTTGAATGCATCTATTATAATGAGTTAAGATCACACAACAGCACTGCTGATATCCTTAAAACCAAAAATTGATGGCAAATACACTACCAAGGGAAGAAAAAATACATACACAAATATGCACCTAAAAAACAAGAGAAAGAACAGAAGTCCAAGTAATCTAATCAAAGAAGTAAAGGCATATGAATAAATAAACACTAAGAAACAAAAAGAAGAAGTTCAAGTACCAAAACAGATGAAGTTCATATCTAAGTAAAATACACAATATAAAAACAATATAGATAGTGGGGTCACCGATGTGACGGACTCGCCTCCGCATGCGACGACGCAGCATGCCGTGTCGTCGCCTGCTCTGGCTCGTTCCTGTCTCGGCCTCGCGAGGGGAGGGGAGGGGTCCCTCCCCCTCCCCCCTGCTCGGCCTTGCGCTACCGCATTGCTGTGCGCTAGGTTTTGACAGGACGCAATGTGGTTATTCTGTTTCCACCCGCACCGCACGCACCCCAGAGCCACACCCCTAAGATAAATAGTGGGGTCACGGATGTGAGTACTCGCCTCCGCATGCGA
>NC_041382.1:163351359-163386151 GCF_002162155.2 Triticum dicoccoides
CTCGTTCTTGTCTCCGCCTCGCAAGGGGAGGGGAAGGGGGTCGGGACCCCCCTTGCTCGGCCTTGAGCTACCACATTGTTGCGCGCTAGGTTTTGACAGGACGCAATGCGGTTATTCTGTTTCCACCCCCATCGCATGCACCCCAGAGCCACACCCCTAAGATAGATAGTGGGGTCATGGATGTGATGGACTCGCCTCCGCATGCGACGACGCGGCACGCCGCTTCGTCGCCTGCTCTGGCTCGTTCCTGTCTCGGCCTCGCAGGGGGAGGGGAGGGGGGGTCCCGACCCCCTCCCCCCTACTCGGCCTCGCGCTACCGCATTTGTCTATAGGTGCAATGCTGATTTAAATGTCTGCAAATATTTAAATCCAAAAATAACAAACAAAATTATAAATAAGAAGTTCAAATTGTGAAGATATAGAAGTTCACAGTTTTGTACAACCTCAAATTAACATGTTAAAAATGATTATCATACAGAAGTTCAGGATAGTTATTAAGTGAAGACCAACAACTATTATAAGTACAAAAACATACTAGGGAAAATAAAAAATATACGCATATCCATTGGCCAATTCCATGGTTGCTCATGGGACTAAGTCAAAAAAATTCCAAACCAATGCGAAGAATAAAAAAACATAAAAAAGAAAGAAATACAGAGGACTTGCTGCATTACCTTGCAAAGAAGGAATAGCAGAAGTTCATGTATGAACAACATAGAAGTCCAGCTTGTACAACGACCCTTAGATGATCTAGAAAAAGTGCATGCATACTTGGGCTAATTCCATGATTGCTCATGAGACAAAAGTCTAAAAAGAACGTCTGAAGAATTAAAATTACAAAAAAACCAAACAAAGAAAATATAGAGCACCATGCACCCTCGCCTTGTAAATGTGGAATGCAATGTGGAAAACCAGAAGTTCAACCATTAATAAAAAAGAAGTCCAGCTTCTACTGAAGATAGTGGATGATCAAAAAACTATCCCAAAAACATAGATTAAAGGAAAAAAAGAGGATGCATGTGCTTGTGGTCCAGCTCCACAGTTACACACATGACGACAGTCAACAACATAAAAACATACTTGATTTTTTATACAAAAATAGCAACAGACTAGATCGTATTGCCTCATCTCCTAAAAGCATGCGTAAAGAGCAAATAAGTTCAACTGCAAATGTTATAGCAGTCCAGCTTGTACAACAGAACGTAAAATGTTTAAAAAACAACCCCAATCAAATTTGGTTCCCAGATATAATCATTTGGGTCAATTCCAACATGTCAACAACCCATTTCGAACGTCGTCATACTCTAGATAAAACATCAAAAAATGATCCGCCATCAAGCTATCCGCTCGAACAACGAACCACGACGGGAGGCAGAAGGTCCAATCCATATTTTTGGAATGAATGAGCCAGCCAAATCAAATTAACAACGCAGGAAGGATTCAACCGCTAGTTCAAACGTCATCATGCTCCAGATAAACAAGAAAATGATTCTCATCATATTGTCCCACGAATAGAAAACCACGGCGGGAGGCAGAAGATCCAATCGCCGGATTTCGATTTGTATGAGCCCAATTAATCGAATTAACAACATGGGCATGATTCAGTCTCATTAATGCACGCAAATCCACCGCCAATTTCAACAGAAAAACTACAAATCTACAACAACGGTCGAAACCACTCCCGCAGACGAAGAACAGAGGCGGTGGAACACCAAATCGAATTCGTTCAAAAATAACAACAAAACATACAGTAAAC
The DNA here is from genome assembly GCF_002162155.2 of Triticum dicoccoides. Lineage (NCBI taxonomy): Eukaryota > Viridiplantae > Streptophyta > Magnoliopsida > Poales > Poaceae > Triticum > Triticum dicoccoides. Next base: position 163,353,116 of record NC_041382.1, read on the forward strand.
TCATACCTAAACCCAATTCTCATCCTGTTAGAGATTCTAGAACATCCAGTACATGCAACAAACTTGTAATAGACCCATGTTCATCACCGCCCGAGAGCAAATCCGCCAACGAGCTAGATTCCGAATCAAAACAAGCATTTAGATTCTAAAAATGTGTCCACATTACACTTACATCACAAACAACATGAATGATTAGAAAAAATCACAGTAGAAGGCACGGTTGTGAAGATAGCCCGAAGGTCGGGTTCGTACAAAGGGAAGTTCAAGCGCGGTACTCAGGCAGTTTAGGTTGTGATCAGAATATTATTCTGATCCCGTGATCAGAATAGTGTTTATGTGTGTGTGTGTGTGTGTGTGTGTGTGTGTGTGTGTGTGTGTGTGTGTGTCAATTAGGCTTCAAGTGTGTACTTGTTGGTGAAAGTGTTGTCCAATGGGAATTATATTTTGTATTACTCATGTAGCCTATAAAGTCTGTCGCACAGCCTTGTAACTTCTTACCCCATTTCTAAATTTGTACTAGTCCTCTATACCATATATTGTGCTACTCGTACTACTACCTCCCTCCTAGTTTACTCGCCCCCTTCGTAATTTGTGTCAAATTTTGACCATAAATTTCACTAACTAAATGTTAATGCATGTCACAAAAAATTATATCGTTTTATTCATATTTGAACATAGTTTCCAATGGATTAATTTTCAGTGACATGCATTGACATTTTGTTAGTTAAACCTATGGTTAAAATGTGGCACTAAATACGACTAGTAAGTAAAGTACAGTAGCAGTACTAGTATACGTTGGTCAAATTATTCATCATGTCCTCACATTGAATTGACGTGACAACATGCTGCGCGTGAGGTGACACAAGAATCCCGGCGGCGTGTTTGGGTATTGTGGACTTCGGATGTGCAGTACTACCACTTATTTGTCGAAATCTTTCATCATTCACTTAAAACAGTCGATTTGATCATACATTGAGTACCATATAACTGGAATTAACCGATGCACCTCCAAGAAGGATTGGTCAGTGCTGCCGGCTGGCGTCAAGTTCGATCCCACGGATCAGGAGCTGATCGAGCATCTTGAGGCCAAAGTGAGTGCTGACAGCGCGAGATCTCACCCTCTCGTCGATTTGTTCATACCAACCATCGACACCGAGCACGGCATATGCTACACCCATCCCGAGAAACTTCCAGGTAAGACACCGATTGGCCGTCTACATCCACAAACATATTCCTTTGTTTATAGCTCTATTTTCTTTTTGGACGTAGACCTAGTGAAGCAATTACAATTTTACAGTTAATAACAAGTGAAACAAGTGACTGCAACATGCCAAAGATGTTATGAAAATGCCAACTACGTACACTAAAACCTGTATTCGACAATACTACATGTATCACACTGAGTGGCCTAAGCAAGCATTTCTTCCAGCGCAATTCCTGGGCGTTCGGAAGGGGCACGTGGACGCGTTGCAAGATACAGTCGGAGTGCGGCATGCACGCGATGTGGCACAAGACCGGTAATACCTTGCCGGTGATGGTCAATGGCCGGCAGACGGGCAGCAAAAAGGTTCTGGTGCTGCACACCAACCAAAACTTCGACCATTCCCACAAAAATAAAAAATAAAAAAGAACTTTGACCAGCAAAGGACCAACTGGGTGATGCACCAGTACCACCTCGGGGACCTGGAGCAAGAGAAGGAGCGGGAGTTGGTCTTCTGCAAAATTTTCTACCACACGAACACTAGGGCCAGGACTAAAAAGATTATAAGTTAGTTTGGTATTGGTACTTGTACTACCTTGTCGTGCGCAAGTTGGTGTTGTTGTTAATGATCTTTTGGTATGAACTTGGCATTTGCTTCCAACCATCATGCCGAGGGTCGACGTGGATATAAAGCTGAATCATTTGTTTTGAAACGAATTTTCAGGCACCTGATTTTTATTTGATGGATAGCATAAGAACATGCCGTTCGAATTCCCAGTTCTCCAATTTTTTTGAAACAAGTGCATGCACCTATTATCACGATGAAAAAACAATATACTTGCTACATCCCAGTTATCAGTCTGTACTTGCAGAATTCTCTCGTTTATTGAGCAGGTATATTGTTTTTTCAGGTCGAGCAAGTTTCAACTAGGTTGTAGACTGCCCAGGCTTGGTTTTATTTTTAACAGGCCTAGCCCATGACGACAACGGGGCACAAAGATCTAGCAGGTATCTATTGGCCTCTAGCCCGCCAGCGTTAGTTATATTTTGTCTTACAACATCCGCTGGCAATTTTTTTACTAAATCAAACACACAACCCGGTTCTATTTTCCTCTTGAAACGCCATGTCCTACTTCCGTTTTCTAATCTCTACCTATAGTTTTACTAGTTCATATACATGTATCATTATATTGAAAATACATAAAGTTCCCTTTTCATATTTACATCCTTATTTTTGTTGTTGTTTTCCCTCCCAGCGCTGATTTTTTTACCACTGGTTTTCCCTTAAACCAACTCAATTGTCCCAGGTCTTGTTTTCTTAGAAAAACAAAATGATTTTTTGGCAAATCAATAAGTTCTTGAAAAAATGTTTATCATTTCGGGATTACAACAGTTCGGACTCCACCAAAATATGCAAAATAAGGTTGAACTTTTTGATCGTGGTCCTGGTCAGAAAATGGGCTGTAATAAATTACTTAAGAATTAGCAAATGGGCTGCAAATTATTAAAAATAGCAAATGGGCTCTATGTTGTCGGCCACAGATTTTGAGGCTGACTTCTAGGCCTACTAAGTTCATGCGTACACAAGGTTTCTCAAAAAAAGAAACTTAGTCAACAATCGACTCTACCAGCGTCAGACCGTTAGTTGTCAATCTAACGGCAATCGTGCTTCTCCAGTCTCTGATCTTCCTGCTCCAGCCGCCCAAACCAGCGCCGGCGAAGCCGCCTACTCCCGCCTCCCGTGGCCGGCTGTGCTGCCGGGCAGGCCTCACGGCCCCACCATACTCGCATCCCTGGCCTAGCTATCCCTCTACTCACCCACACCTCATGTTATTTTCCGGCGACGACAACCGAACTAGTCAACCCTCGTACTCCCCACTGCGTGGGCAGCAACTGTCGTGTCTTCCCCAGCTCCGTGTCGTTCCCTTCGTAGGCCTCGCCGTCGTCCACCGCCCTGGTGCTCTTGGCGCGGCGTGGTCAACGAACGACATCCATCGGAAGTGGACTGTACGTGGAGAGGCTGACAGCTGGGTCCATGGCCGCACACAAGGAAATACCTCCTTATTACGCACAAAATAATGACTCCTCCACCTGACATCTGGGACCAACAGAAAGGGCCTCTGTATTTCGCGAAAAAACATTCCAGCCACTGACAACTTGGACCCACCAGCTATATCTTCGCATGCCAGGAAGTGCTTCCTTATTACGCACAAAAAAATGAATACCCCCTGCTAGCGAGGACCCAACATAATGTGAGGCTAACTTGTAGGCCTACTAAGTTGACGAGAACGGAGGGCTTTGTCAACTTAGTCAATATGAACGATTCTAGCTCCAGTGACCGTACGATGTCCATCCAACGGCCGTCGTGCTTCTTCAACCTCTGGTCTTCTTGCTCCAGCCGCCCAAACAAGCGTCGGCCGTGCCGCCTGCTCCTGCCTCCCATGGCCGGCTATGCTGCCACCGTTGGCCATGCCATCCCTCTATACTCACCCACACCTCCTGTTATTCTCCAGCGATGGCAGCCTCACACCGTAGCCGAAGAAGTCAACCCATGTACTCCCCTCCGCGTGGGCATCCACTATCGCATCTTCCCCGGCTCCATGTTGTCCCCTTCCTAGGCCTTGCCATCGTCCATCGCCCTGGTGCTCTCGGCGTGGCGTGGTCAATGTGGTCAACGAACGACTTCCGGAAGAGTACTGTACATGGAGAGGCTGACAGCTGGGTCCACAGCCGTAGCAAGGAAATGCCTCCTTATTACGCGCAAAATAATGATTCCTCCACCTAACAGCAGGGACCCACCAGACGGGCCACCGTATTTCGCGAAAAAAAATGTTTCCCCCTGACTGCTGGGACCCACCAGCTACATCTTTGCACACAAGGAAGTGCGTCCATATTATGGGCAAAAAAAATGATTTGCTCCCTGACTGCTGGGACCCACCAGCTACATCTTCGCACGCAAATTAGTGCCTGACAGTCGGGACCCACCTGGTCGAAGCATACGTAGCGCTGTCATTCTGGTGGCGAACATGTATGTACATACTAGTCGATCGGTCTGTCTGCAGGCTGCAGCGATGAACCGTGGCCGTGTAAGGAAGGGCACGTGTCATAGTAGAGGCATGCACGTGTCGTAGTAGAGGCGCACACGTAGCATGTACACGTACGTACAACGGCCAGGGTGCAAGAAAGAAAATACGGCCAAGTATGTACATACGGGCAGGGTCTCGAACGCCTACTCTTGCATATATACGGACGGCCAGGGCTTGTGTACATGGAGAGGCAACAGACGGCAGCAAGGGCGTCCTGTTCATCGGGCAGCGAACTGGCTGGGTCGGAATGGAGAAACAATGTCCTGTTCATTGGGAGGCAACCGACTGGGTCGGTATACGTCGTATTCATCGAGAGCCAACCGGCTTGGACGTAATAGCCGATGGAAACGAGGCCTGGCGTACCGCAGAACGAAGGAAACGACCTTGTGTTTGACCGGCCACGATGGAAACGGGATCTTGTTCATCGGGAGGGGTCTGGCGTACCACAAAACGGAGGAAACTGACCTCCTACGGTTGAAACAGGGTCCTGTTGATCAGGAAGGGTGTGGCATACCGCAAAATGGAGGAAACGGACTTGTGTTGGAGTGCTATGGTCGAAACGGGGGTCCTGTTCATCGGGAGGGGTGTGGCGTACCGCAAACGGGACTCCACGGGATATTGTTCATCTCCACCATCGACCTCCTCCAGCCTCCACGGACTCCTATTCATCCACCGTTGACCTCCTCCAGCCTCCACCTGCGACTGTTCATCCACGGGCTCCTGTTCATCCAGCCTCCACCGCGCGCTTCTCCACTAGCTACTGTTCAACCAGCCCTCTCCACGGGGGTCCTGTTCAACCACCCCTCCACGGGCTACTATTCATCCAGCCCTCCACTGGCTACTGTTCAACCAGCCCTCCACCGGCTACTGTTCATCCAGCCCTCCACAGGGTCCTGTTCATCCAGCCCTCCACGGGGTCCCGTTCATCCACCGACTTAACCGATCAGGGTACTGTTCATCCAGCGGCAACGACCTCTACTACCATGGGGTCCTGTTCATCCAAACCCCCACCAGGAACTGTCCATCCAAACCCCCTCAACAACGCTCACTGTTCATCAAGGGAAGGAGGCAGCAATGTTCGATCGGCTTCAGTTAGCAGCAGTAGCGAAGTAATCACTCGGGTTTAGTTAACAGCAAGGATCGATCGATCGCTCGGGTTTAGTAATGCGTAGCCTGCAGTGCAATCACTCGAGTTCAGTTAGAGCCCAACGCCTCACACACACGCGCGTACGTACGAGAGAAATGTGCATTGCTCGGCCCCCGACCACCCACCGCAACCGGGAACTCCCCGATATTTTCCGCGCCCTCGCTTCTACCATGGTTTTTTTCCGTCATGGACGGCCCAAAGAATGTCATGCAGCTGCGTCTCCGGCCCGCCCAGGACGAGAAGCCCATTTTCTGTCATGACTTTTTGTCATAGAAGTAGGACCCCACCACATCTATGATGATACCGGGTTTTGTCACAATTATCATCATAGAAGTGTCATCAATATGGCAAAAAAAATTCGTTTGGCCCAAAATGTCACGAATGTGTCTTTTTTTGTAGTGTCCCCACTTCTAAAACAATTTTTGAAAAGATTTGCCTTTTCTTCGCCCCTCTTCCGTTCGTCTTCTTTGTTTGCTTTTTGTGAGCTCGTGTGTTGGATTGCTTGCTTTGTCACCAAATTGTGTGACTTTTCCAACACCAACAATAATGATTTTATTAGTACTCTAATTGCACCTGCTACTAATGCAAAATCTTGTGAAATTAATGCTGCTTTGTTGAATCTTGTTATGAAAGATCAATTTTCCGGCCTTCCAAATGAAGATGCTGCATCCCATCTAAACAATTTCATTGATTTGTGTGATATGCAAAAGAAAAAAGATGTGGATAATGAGATTGTCCAATTAAAGCTATTTTCGTTCTCGCTTAGGGATCACGCTAAAACTTGGTTTTCATCTTTGCTTAAAAATAGTATTGATTCATGGAATAAGTGTAAAGATGCTTTTATTTCCAAGTATTTTCCTCTAGCTAAGATCATCTCCCTTAGGAATGAATTTTATGCATCTTGATCATGAACATGTGGCACAATCTTGGGAGAGGATGAAATTAATGATTAGAAATTGCCCACTCATGGTTTGAATTTATGGATGATCATACAAAAATTTTATGCTGGCTTGAATTTGACTTCTAGAAATCTTTTAGATTCGGCCGCGGGTGGCACTTTTATGGAAATTACTTTAGGAGAGGCTACTAAACTCCTAGATAATATTATGGTTAATTATTCTCAATGGCATACGGAAAGATCTTTCACTAGTAAAAAAAGTGCATGCGATTGAAGAGATTAATGTTTTGAGTGGAAAGATGTATGAACTTATGAAATTATTTGCTAGAAAGAGTGCTCCTATTGATGCTAATGATATGCCTTTTTCTACTTTGATTGAAAACAATAATGAATCTATGGATGTGAATTTTGTTGGTAGGAACAATTTTGGTAATAACACGTATAGAGGTAATTTTAATCCTAGGTCGTTTCCTAGTAATTCCTCTAATAATTATGGTAATTCCTCAAACAATTCTTATGGAAATTATAATAATATGCCCTATGATTTTGAGAATAGTGTTAAAGAATTTATAAGTTCGCAAAAAAAATTGCTTAAGATTGATGATTTGGCTAGGAACGTGGATAGAATTTCTCTTGATGTTGATTCCTTGAAACATAGATCTATTCCACCTAAGCATGATATCAATGAGTCTCTCAAAGCCATGAGAATTTCCATTGATGAGTGCAAAGAAAGAACTGCTAAGATGCGTGCTAAAAAAGATTGGTTTATAAAAGCGTGTTCTTCTAGTTCCCGTGAGAATAATGATGAAGATATTAAAGTGATTGATGTGACTCCTATTGAATCTTTGTTTTCCAATATAAATCTTGATAAAGATGAGACTGGAGATGAGTCAACTTTAGTTAAAAGGAGTCCCAATGATTTGGAGTTTTTAGATCTTGATGCAAAAATTAATAAAAGTGGGATTGGAGAGGTCAAAACTTTAAGTAGCAATGAACCCACTCTTTTGGATTTCAAGGAATTTAATTATGATAATTGTTCTTTAATAGATTGTATTTCCTTGTTGCAATCCATGTTGAATTCTCCTCATGCTTATAGTCAAAACAAAGCTTTTACTAAGCATATCGTTGATGCTATGATGCAATCTTTCGAAGAAAAGCTTGAATTGGAAGTTTCTATCCCTAGAAAACTTTACGATGAGTGGGAACCTACTATTAAGATTAATAAAGATTATGAATGCCATGCTTTGTGTGATTTGGGTGCTAGTGTTTCCATGATTCCAAAAACTCTTTGTGATGTGTTAGGTTTCCGTGAATGTCATAATTGTTCTTTAAATTTGCATCTTGCAGATTCCACTATTAAGAAACCTATGGGAAGAATTAATGATGTTCTTATTGTTGCAAGTAGGAATTATGTGCCAGTAGATTCATTGTTCTTGATATAGATTGCAATCCTACATGTCCTATTATTCTTGGTAGACCTTTCCTTAGAAAGATTGGTGCAATTATTGATATGAAAGAAGAAAACATTAGATTTTAATTTCCGTTAAGGAAAGGCATGGAAAACTTTCCAAAAAAGAAAATTAAATTGCCTTATGAATCTATTATGAGAGCCACTTATGGATTGCATGCCAAAGATGAAAACACTTAGATCTGTTCGTGTTTTATGCCTAGCTAAGGGCGTTAAACAATAGCGCTTGTTGGGAGGCAACCCAACTTTTTTTGCGTTTTAGGTTCTGTTTTGCATTAAATAATTCATATAGCCTCTGGTTAGATGTGGTTTTGTGTTTTAATTAGTGTTTGTGCCAAGTAAGACCTTTGGGATAGCTTACGATGATAGCTAATTTGATCTTGCTGAAAAAGAGAAACTTTTGCACCTAGGAAAACAATTATAATTTTTAACAAGAGAGTGATAAAATATTGATTATTTTTGCAGAAGATTAATAAACAAATTTTTAGGTCTTCCTAATTTTTCAGAATTTTTGGAGTTACAGAAGTATTCGAAATATCCATATTACTACAGACTGTTCTGATTTTGTCAGATTCTGTTTTTCGCGTGTTGTTTGCTTATTTTGATGCATCTATGGCTAGTATCAGGGGCTATGAATCATGGAAAAGTTGGAATACATTAGATATTACACCAATAGAAATAAATAATGAGTTCACAACAGTACCAAAAGTGGTGATTTATTTTCTTATACTAATGAAGCTTACGAGATTTTCTGTTGAGTTTTGTGTTGTGAAGTTTTCAAGTTTTGGGTAAGGATTTGATGGACTATGGAATAATGAGTGGCAAGAGCCTAAGATTGGGGATGCCCAAGGCACCCCAAGGTAATATTCAAGGACAACCAAGATCCTAAGCTTGGGGATGCCGCGGAAGGCATGCCCTCTTTCGTCTTCGTCTATCGGTAACTTTACTTGAGACTATATTTTTATTCACCACATGATATGTGTTTTGCTTGGAGCGTCTTGTATGATTTGAGTCTATTCTTTTTAGTTTGCCAGAATCATACTTGCTGTACACACCTTTTGAGAGAGACACACATGAATCATGATTTATTAAAATACTCTATGTGCTTCACTTATATCTTTTGAGCTAGGCAAATTTGCTCTAGTGCTTCACTTATATCTTTTTAGAGCACGGCGGTGGTTTTATTTTATATAAATTGATGAACTCTTGCACTTCACTTATATTATTTTTAGAGTCTTTAAAACAGCATGGTAATTTTCTTTGGTTATAAATTTAGTCTTAATATGATAGGCATCCAGGAGGGATATAATAAAAACTATGAGAAGTTTGATTCCTTATGATTGTCTTGAGATATGAATATGGTGATATTAAAGTCATGCTAGTGAGTAGTTGTGAATTTGAGAAATACTTGTTTTAAAGTTTGTGAGTCCCGTAGCATGCACGTATAGTGAACCGTTATGTGATGAAGTCGGAGCATGATTTATTTCTTGATTGTCTTCCTTATGAGTGGCGGTCGGGGATGAGCGATGGTCTTTTCCTACCAATCTATCCCCCTAGGATCATGCGCGTAGTACTTTGTTTCGATGATTAATAGATTTTTTATATAAGTATGTGAGTTCTTTATGACTAATGTTGAGTCCATGGATTATACGCACTCTCGCCTTTCCGCCATTGCTAGCCTCTCTAGTACCGCGCGACTTTCACCGGTACAATAAACCCACCATATACCTTCCAAAACAGCCACCATACCTACCTATTATGGAATTTCCATAGCCATTCCGAGATATATTGCCATGCAACTTTCCACCGTCCCGTTTATATGACACGCTCCATTATCGTCATATTGCTTTGCACGATCATGTAGTTGACATCATATTTGTGGCAAAGCCACTGTTCATAATTGTCACTCTTGACTCATTGCACATCCCGGTACACCTCCGGAGGCATTCATACAGAGTCATATTTTGTTCTAAGTATCGAGTTGTAATTCTTGAGTTGTAAGTAAATAAAAGTGTGATGATCTTCATTATTAGAGCATTGTCCCATGTAAGGAAAGGATGATGGAGACTATGATTCCCTCACAAGTCGGGATGAGACTCTAGACGAAAAAAAGAGGCAAAAAATGAGAGAAGGCCCAAATAAAAAATGAGAGAAAAGAGAGAAGGGGCAATGTTACTATCCTTTTAACACACTAGTGCTTCAAAGTAGCACCATGATCTTCATGACAGAGAGTCTCCTATGATATCACTTTCATATAGTAGTGGGAATTTTCATTATAGAACTTGGCTTGTATATCACAATGATGGGCTTTCTCAAATTGCCCTAGGTCTTCGTGAGCAAGCGAGTTGGATGCACACCCACTTAGTTTGCATTTTGAGGTTTCATAAACTTATAGCTCTAGTGCCTCTATTGCATGGCAATCCCTACTCACTTACATTGATATCTATTGATGGGCACCTCCATAGCCCGTTGATACGCCTAGTTGATGTGAGACTATCTCCTTCTTTTTGTCTTCTCCACAACCACCATCTATACCACCTACAGTGCTATGTCCATGGCTCATGCTCATGTATTGCGTGAAAGTTGAAAAAGTTTGAGAACATTAGAAGTATGAAACAATTGCTTGGCTTGTCATCGGGGTTGTCTATGATTTAAATATTTTGTGTGATGAAGATGGAGCATAGCCAGACTATATGATTTTGTAGGGATAAGCTTTCTTTGGCCATGATATTTTGAGAAGACATAATTATTTTGTTAGTATGCTTGAAGTATTATTGTTTTTATGTCAATATTAAACTTTTGTTTTGAATCATACGGATCTGAACATTCATGCCACAATAAATGGAATTACATGGATAAATATGTTAGGTAGCATTCCACATCAAAAATTCTGTTTTTATCATTTACCTACTCGAGGACGAGCAGGAATTAAGCTTGGGATGCTTGATACGTCTCCAATGTATCTATAATTTTTGATTGTTCCATGCTATTATATTATCTATTTTGGATGTTTTATATGCATTAATATGTGATTTTTGGGACTAACCTATTAACCTGGAGCCCAGTGCCAGTTCTTGTTTTTCCTTGTTTTAGAGTTTCACAGAAAAGGAATACCAAACGGAGTCCAAACGGAATAAAACTTTCTCGATGATTTTTCTTGGACCATAAGACATCCATAGGGCTTGGAGTGCACGTTAGGAAAGCCACGAGGCGGCCACATGGTCGGGAGGCGCGCCCAGGGGGTAGGGCGCGCCCCCCACCCTTGTGGGCCCCTCGTGACTCCACCGATCTATTTCTTCCGCCTATATATTCTCAAATATCCCAAAACCTTGCAGGGGAGCCACGAAACCACTTTTCCACTGCCGCAACCTTCTGTACCTGTGAGATTCCATCTAGGGGACTTTTCCGGCGTTCTGCAGGAGGGGGATTCGATCACGGAGGGCTTCTACATCAACCCCATTGCCTCTCCGATGAAGCATGAGTAGTTTACCACAGACCTATGGGTCCATAGGTAGTAGCTAGATGGCCTTTTCTCTCTCTTTGATTCTCAATACAAAGTTCTCCTCGATGTTCTTGGGGATCTATTCGATGTAATACTTTTTTGCGGTGTGTTTGCCGAGATTCGATGATTTGTGGATTTATGATCAACTTATCTATGAATATTATTTGAATCTCCTATGAATTCTTATATGCATGATTTGATATCTTTGCAAGTATCTTCCAATTATCGATATGGTTTGTCCAACTAGATTGGTTTTTCTTGCAATGGGAGAAGTGCTTAGCTTTGGGTTCAATCTTGCGGTGCTCGATCCTAGTGAACGAAGGGGAACCGACACGTATTGTATTGTTGCCATCGAGGATAACAAGATGGGGTTTTCATCATATTGCTTGAGTTAATTCATCTACATCCGTTCGCACACAAACACGTCACCATGTACCTCCAACGCCGAGGGTGATGCACCGCAGCTCACGTCGAAGGAGACCCGTCCGGAAGCGCGGTACACAAACAATCCGGCGGGTGCTTTTCAGGACCCGAAACCCCACGCGCCCGGGAGGGACCCCGTCTGGACGCGCGGTGGCTATGGGCTGCCCTAGGTCAGTTTGCCCGCCCCTAGAGCCTCGAGGATCGCTGCCCTTCAACGAAGAACAAATGAAGAACGAGAGAGAAAGAACAAGGGAGAGATGTAAAACTAGGGTAAAAAGATGATTGATTGTTCGATTGTGTGTTGTTCAATCGGCCTTCACCCCCTACATATATATGAGGCGGATGGACTTCCCGTACAAGAAAATGACTCAAATCACGTCCAAATCATCAAAAGTTACCCTAACTCGGACTACGAGGGCCGGAACTTCCGGTCTGGCTCGGAACTTCCGGGCTGAAATTATATCAAGTAGCCCTCTTGCACTGAATCTGCAGGCCGCATACTACTTCGGATGACGATGGTCCCAAAAGCAAAGTTTTAGATCTTGCAATGGAGAAAAAGTCTTCAGTTTATCACTTTTTCATCCGAGGTCATCTTGATGTCGAAATCGGCCCCGTAAATCTGCAAACAATGTTAAAATTCCAGTTTTCGGGGCGCACCGCATGCAAACTTTCGGTTTAGCCCGGAACCTACCCGGAAGTTTTGCCCGGAATTTCCGGGGCAAACTTATGCAGCACATTATTTTGGCTCTAAATTTTGCATGCGAACTCCGATTTAGACGTTTTCTATATCGAAATCGATCGTCTCGACGAGACGAAGACAATCCATGTAGAAACATTTCTCATATGAAGCCATCTTGGGGGGCGTAATCAGCTGAATAGTGTTCTGAATATAAAATCTGAGTACTTCAAACACAACTTCGGCCTTAGAGATGAGACCGGATGGCTATGGCCCAAATATGAAAGTTTCTCCTTTTGATGATACGGAACTTTCTCACTTTGATCACTTCTCCATTTGAGGCCATCCTAATTAAGTTCTTGGCCATGTCAAAATCTGGTGTCAACACATGCCCCCCTATTTTTTGGCAAACTTGTGTGCCAAAAAATAACTTGCACGATGTTTTTTCTAAGGACGATGTCAACACTCCATCGGCCATTTTGCATGTTCTTAGGACAATAAGTATATATCAGCCATTGCTTGTTTGAACCTCTTGAGGCAAACTTGGGTGAAAACTTCTCAGCTTTATAACAATCCGGTGATAAGGTTCCATAGACTAAAACCATCCTCCGAACCATATTGTTCTCCCTTTTGCTAGGATTTTGCAGATAATCAAGAATGAACTTCCTTCAATCCTTACTTCGTCTGCATAAGATTTTCATTAGTGGCCGAGATGGTGAGCTCCAATTCGGCCTTACCTATGTTGGCAAGAATAAGCATCGGCTATTGATAGATGTGCCATACACCATGACCAACATGGTAGCCGAATGCTTGCTATGCCAACTCTCTCCAATTGTCGTGTCTAGATATATGAACAATTTTAAAGCAACCCAAGGTAAATCTTGCATCTAGACATACCAAAAGATAAACTATAAGTGATTCATCAAAACGTTGATAACCCTTGGATACTTGTTGCACTACTAATAACGAATCATTGAAAGCATCAATATGTATATCACCTATAGCAAGGAAAAGCTCCAATCCGAATAACAATGCATATTCGGCTTTGATCATTTGTGCATAAATATTTTAAGCGGCATGAGGCTTCACAAAATAACACCATAAGGAGATATATAAACAATACCAACACCTTGGCCATTGCTACAATTTTAACCATAAAAATAACCCCCATGGTACTAGAAAGACTAGGACAATATCAATGAACATCTAGTTTGTTTTGGTCTCCAATTGAACTAAGGACGATGTTAGGATACTACATCTTCCATGCTTTGACATATTCTTAGGGTGATAGATAAATATCGGCCATTACCATGAGGTCCATGTAAAATTCACTGACCAAAGTATGTATAGCCGAAATAAACAAATTAAATAGTAATAAAATATTTCGGCCCTTTTATATTAGCAACAAAAATGAAACTAACCAAATGTATAGTGATTTGGTAATACCCTCTCATGATATAGAAAATTGTGTTGCATCCACGGATCAAAGTGAATCCATGGAGGGTAATTGATCATACCTAGGGATGAATTCCATGGAAAAGGCATCAATTGCATGGTTGAAGAAAATGGATTATGTGCTAACTGAAGATTTTGATGTTGTGATGCACACCTTCGGCTTAATTGTTTGTTGCTTCCATCCTTCTCTTTCTTTATTTTTATTGTACTTGTTGCAATAGAAGCATGCAAATCATTTTTGTCATGATTGATCTTCTTGGGAACCCATGCCATGTTCTTCTTTCTCAGCTCTTGTGCACTAAGATTTTGTAATTCCTTCTTTTGCCAATACGACAAGCCGAGTGGGCATGTCGGCTATGATTTTGTTTCAACCAATGGCAACTCGTTTTGGACCTTGTGCACCCTCAACGTCTTTTCTTCAGATTTGGCACTCTGATTTTTATCAATTGATTGCTTCACTTCTTTGCCTTTTGTAGCCAATGTCAACACTTTAATTGGCTCTTTATCCTTTAAGATCAAATCTGAATTGGCACTCTTGCGACCATCTTTTTTAACTCGATATACTTGTTTGATCATCTTTTTCTTCTTTCTTGAGCTCAGGACCGATTCCTTATGATTGAAACGGTCTTTAACATGTGATTGTTCAAATGTTGATCTTCTTGGAACTGCATAATATTGGTGAGATGGTTTAAAATAAGATGGAGAATGTGCCCTTGTATCATACCTGTCCCATGATGGATATGAATCTACCATGAGCACAGGGAGGCATCCACGACATTGGCATTGGCGGCCCAAAATAAGGATATGAATATGTTGCATGAAAATTTTCACTTTTCCAATACCGATCCTCATATTTGCGCCTTGGGGGTGATCTTGATGCTTTTGCATTAGTTGGCCGATAAGAACTCTTCACTCTTCTTTTGATATTTATATAATAATTGTGCAAAAGTGACCTTGGATTTCTTGCACTTGTGCTTATTGCGGCCTTTGTTTCCTTTGGTTGTGCTTGCACCGATCTCTGAATTTGCTTGCTGCCCCCAGTCCTGGGCGTCTCCATTGTAGGTTCGATGGAATTTTCGCCCTCAAGATTATGTTCATTATGCTCTTTAACAACTTCTTTACTTGAAAGCTTGATCCCATCACCTGCAGTTTTTACCTTCTCTTTAAATGGATCGGCTTGAAGTAGCTGATGCAAAAACTTTCTGCCATTGGGACCAATCGGAATAGACTGGTCATCTCTTGGTGTCTCAACAAATTTCAATCGTCCTTTATCAATGGCCGATTTAACTATTTGACGGAACATGTTGCAATCCTCAAAATTATGCTTGGACGAATCATGCAACTTACAATACATTCGTCCCTGGACAAATGGGTCAACATAGTGATCAAGAATTCTAATATAATTGTTTCTCAACAACAAATTAAATATTTGATCACACATGCTTGAATTGAAGGTAAACTTTTTATTCTCTAGCCGATCTTGTTGTGAGAACGGCTTTGGAGTTAAGCAAACGAATGGTTCAGATGTTGCATCACCCCATTCGGCTATGCATTGTGTTTTGCACTCTATCTCCGATGTCTTTGGATAAGAAACTATACTGGCATCGGTTTGCTCAGAGGATTTTAACCTTGGCTTTAAATTTCTGAAATCAAAGTAGTTAGAACATACACGTCTCAATTGAGACCATGCATAAGCCAAGCATGAAGCAAGAAAAGCTACCCAATTAGATATGAACTTTAAGTAAAGCAATGGGAAAAGCTATGGCTGCAGTAATAAGTCACTATCGGTCTCTTTGAATGGTACAATATATTGACCGATATGCTTAGTAACAATTTTATTGCTAACAAGTAAATTGCCCTTCTTCATTGGTCTTTGAAAATTACTTACTAGAATTTTTCTAATAGATGCATCAACAATAAAGTTGTGACCAAATCTGAAAATAGGTAAATTACTTGCTAGACATACCTCTTCAAATATGTTGGGAGAGCATGATGATTGCATATGATGAATAATATTGTGCTTTGCTACTGGATGACTTCCCAACACCATGTCACAATTTTCTTCTTGATTTCGTGCATCATAAATTTGAAGATCTTTGTCAATCGAACTTTGTTCGGCTACTTGTTCTTGTCCTTGAAGCTTGTCAATTTCTATGGCACGAAACTCATACGACAGGAAGTAGGTTCCATTAACTTCGGAAAAATCAAGCATGGTTGTTTTGCTATGCTTGCCATGCCCTTTCTCAATAATACTTGCCTCTTTGGATTTGATGGATTCGGAATATATACTACTTGATTCGGCTTTTTCAACCGAAGCACTTTCAAGTTCCGAATCATCCTTCTTTTCATTGATACTACCCATTGGCAATGCTTCTTTTACTTGAGCCAATTCTTTTTCTATTTGTTTCTGCCGGAGAGCGGCAAAGTTGGCTTTAAGATTTTTCTCAATTTTAGCCCACTCCGAATACGATTGCCCCCCGATGTTTTTAGATTCTTTCGGCAATGACACACGGGTGTTGCTGAAATTTTGCAGTAGTGTAGGGGGTGTATAATATGATTTAGTACTAGGTGAAGGCATATGCATTGTTGTAAAACCATATTTTTGCTCGCCAATTTTATCAATTGGCAAAGATTCATCTTCTTGCAAAACTCTAGTTTTTATTGCAGCACAATCAGGAAATAGCCCTTTTTCATGTTGTTCAAGGCAAATAGCACTAATCCTCTTATTCTGGGCTAAACTCTTCAATGCAGCCACCACTACCTCATCTTCTACAATATTTGGCACAACCGCTCCTGTAAAATTTACATTTATTCGGCTATGACTTGAAAGGTGTGAAGCCGAATTTTGAGCATCTATAGTTGTGTATGGTGCCGAAAAATTACTAACATGAGGTGTAGCATATGACGGTTGAGAGTAACTGGCCGAATAGCTAGCAGTAGCATGGCCAATTCTCCCATCCATCGGCAAGGTTGGATTCACATATTGAAAATTAGTTGTCGATGAATAAAAAGGTCAAACACTTTCTTGTATGCTATTGGAAATTTTAACATGAGGTGTTTCAAATTGATAAACCAAACCCATCATGTTGTTCATCGGCATATGGATTTGTGGGGTTGCCGATGCATGAGAGTTTGGATACATATGTTGTATGTTGCTAAAATCATAAGAATTTGAAGCATGAAGATTGCTTTGCATTGGCCCTTGCGCATAATTAGATGCATGATCGAAAAAACTATGGCTAGCCGATACATTATGCTCATTAGGTGATCCAGCAACAACATATGGATTATTTGCATCTACAAAGGGGAATTGGGTATTCATATTACCTTTGTAGATTGCAGCAACTTGATGACAATCTCTTCGTAGCAAGAACGGGCTGGAGACCGTTCAAAGCTTCGTCCCCAGCAGAGTCGCCAAAAAGTGTGTTCGCACACGAACACGTCACCGTGTACCTCCAACGTTGAGGGTGATGCACCGCAGCTCACATCGAAGGAGACCTGTCCGGAAGCGCGGTACGCAAACAATCCGGCGGGTTCTTTTCAGGACCCGAAACCCCAAGCGCCCAAGAGGGACCCCGTCTGGACGCGCGGTGTAGAGACCCGACCTCAGACGGTCAAGTCTCTGTGCTTAAGTGTCATCCCTGGATCGGTATGCTGACACACACAGTACTCGAGGATTTATAACAGAGGTAAATCACATGTAAAAAGTAACATAAATAATATTACCTCAATCCAAAATAGCGGAAGTAACAAGGTTGTGGATTCCCATTAACACCAACGACAAAGTTGAGTGTAGAAATAGTAACCCTAACGTATCACTTACTCGTCGTAAGATTCCTGCAACATGAGACTTTGCAGCCACAAAGGGTCAGTACATTGAATGTACTGGCAAATTCACACCATAGAGAATGATGAATAAAGGCTATCACTACATGCATATTTGGCTGGTGGAAAAGCTCTATTATAAGGTTTTTGCGAAAAGCCAATTTTTCCCTACTGCAAAGGAATAAATTTTATTTAACTATCATGGTGGTTGTTGAACATTGAGAATGGTTGACAACATTCTCAATCCCAATTAATCATCATCATTAAAACCCAACAAATTATTTAAGTAACATGATGAGATCAATAGGATAATCCAAGAACTAGATACTCAAGACATCCATAACCGGGGACACGGCTAATCATGATTAGTTTGTACACTCTGCAGAGGTTTGCGCACTTTTCCCCACAAGACTCGATCGCTCTCCGTTTGGTTTCTCGCACTTCATAGTGTTTGAGAAGACGGATGACCGAGACATAGTCTTTCAGAAGCGCTAGCACCTTACGATGGATAGACCGTTACACCTACTTTCCCCTACATCTGCTAGTCTACCCTGTAAGAGTTCGCACGACTTAATCAACTATGCTAGAGCCCATAATAGCTTGTGGCTGCACACGGAAGTTTCTAGTATGAAAAATCTCATGATCCCTTTGAGCCTGGGTGGCGGTCCATAAAAAACAGGCAATCCTAGTCTACCCAGGTGCCTAGACAAGCAATCCTGGAATACCCAGGTACCTTAATCCCCC
The DNA here is from genome assembly GCF_002162155.2 of Triticum dicoccoides. Taxonomy (NCBI): domain Eukaryota; kingdom Viridiplantae; phylum Streptophyta; class Magnoliopsida; order Poales; family Poaceae; genus Triticum; species Triticum dicoccoides. Next base: position 163,371,541 of record NC_041382.1, read on the forward strand.
CAGACATGTGTTTAAGTTGCCACCTTAAGTAAACCATTAATTAAAAATCTCACATCTGTCATGAATACTCTCAAAACCCAATCCACGTCTACGAGCATAGCATGGCACTATAAGCATAACGTAATAGTAACTCCCAAGGTTTGAATGCAGGGCAATAGGTTCCTACCTCATCAACTACTTCCCAATACCCACATGTTATCAATCCTACTCATGCAATGTTTGAGGGTGAAACTAATGCATAAAAACTGGGTATGAAAGGGATATGATCAAAGTGTGAACTTGCCTGCAATGTTGATGAAGATGATTCACACTCAAAATCTTGATAGCTCTACTCGTCACACTCCGGTCAATCTATCGTAATCAAGCAATAGTAACCACACATAAGCAATCACTCAGAAGATCGGGAAGAACGAAGAAGACAGTTCGGAAAACATCAAAACCAAGCAAGTAACTCTTGCAACATAAAACAATTTCTAACAGTACCAAAATTATGTGAATTTGGCCTTATCATAAATTTTAGGTCCAGAGCTTCGATTTGCAAAAAGAATCAACTAAATCGGAGTTACGAAACTCAAGTTATGTTCAAAAGAAGTTTGAATGTGAATCTAAACAAAATTCGAAATTTTAAAATTTCAAAAACATGTTTGGGTTGGATTACTAGATAGAGGGGATCATAACGAAGACGTGAGTGTTGGTTTCATTGGATTTGGATAAACGAGTGAAAAATAATGACTATTTGAAAAATCAGGGCCAAGTTGTTTTACGGAAGAAAAAATAGATACGGGCTAGGGTCTAATATATAAATACGTAGACTAATTGATAATCTAATTATTTTATCATATTAGTCTAAAAATAATAAACTATGGAGGTATAAGAAGAAAAAAAACAAAGAAAGATACTTTTAAAAGGCAGAGAAAAGATGACTTTGGAGAGAAGAGAAAATTTCTAGAAGTCGCGCCGGAGAGGAGAAATATATTTTTCTTAAATGAATCTAGTCAAACCAAAATATTGATTTAACCCGAATCAGATGATTTTTAGAGGCTCTATGGGTCTATATTTATTGGTGGAAAAGAGGTTTAGAGGTCAAAGGCTAGGCAATGTGGGACTAAACGTAGACGTAAATATACAAAATAGAGAAGAAAAGAGGCGGATGCCCTAAAGGCCTTCGGCCGGCCGCGCGCACGCTGCGTTGCAGTTTTTTTTTCTTTTTTTTACAAAATTCGGCCTAAGAGAAAAAAAATAAAAAGAAAGAAAAGGCTGATTGGGCCTGGCCTATTTAAGAGTGAAAAAAACAATGGGGTGCCAGAAGCAACTATACTGCGCATGTAGGCGATAAATAAATATGGGCCGCATGTACAGTTTTTTTAATAGAAACAGAAGGAAAATCGAATAACAATATAAAATAAAATTTTTATATAGGCATATTATATATCGTAATTTTCAGAAAAAGATTTTCTACGACATGAACATTTTTCTAGCATTAAATAAAATACACACAAATTCTAATAATTCCAACAGTGCTCCTGCTCTAATAAGATCCAACAAAAATCATTTTAAAAATATCAAAATGATTTCAAATTTATTTCTCTCCAATTTTCTGTTGTAGGGAATCATGTTACCCTATTTTCCATGTATTTTATTTTTGGAGAAAAATGATTTGAATAAAATCCAAATAACTCCAAATTGAAAAAATAATTCCAAAAGACTTTGAATTTGATCCTTTGAAACTCCCAACTCATATTTCATATAATTTGAAGAAGTCATTTTATCTCCTCTCGTGAAAATAATTGAGTTGCATAAAGTTTCAGAATTGGAAATATATTTCAAATGAAATTCAAATATTTTCAACACCCCTTGTCATTTAAATAAATGGAAGAAGTCATGTCATCTTCTCTCCAGGGTTTCGTGGTGTAAAGAATTTGAATTCACGGAGATCACGAATGAAAAATGAAAGTTTGGGAAAGTCCTTTTATTCCCTCTCATTTAACTTTCAAAAAGGTTTCGAATTTCACTCAATTTCACACAATCAATCAAACAATCAATCAAATATATCTATTTATTATAACATTCCAAAATTTAGAATTTTGTGATGTTACAAACCTACCACCCTTAAAAGGAATCTCGTCCTCGAGATTCGGAGAGGCTAGAAAGAAATAGGTTAGGTTCGGGGTCTCTTCAAAATTTCATCAATCGTCTCCGGGGTCTGGGGTGCTACCACCCTTAGAAGCATGGTTACGGTTCCATCAAACTCATATACTTCATCCATATTGTTAACAGTGTCGATCTTCTCAGATTTCAGGATAATTCCTTACCTGGGCTCTTTCGGTAGTGGCAAAACATTTTCCTCAATTCTTGTGTCTTTCATCTAGGTAAGGTTCTTCTGTGACTGGTCTTCTTAACTGACGGGTCTGGCGCCAATACTAAACAACTATCGATATCTTATGGTGGTCAACCATTTATGGTTTCTCCTGCAGGAAATGGGTCTGGTTGATCCTCACCGTATAACCTACGGTTGGCAAAAGCTGCCTTGTACAAGGGAAAACTTGCTATACCATTCTAAGGCTTAAACAAGGTTTTGATCATCATGTCTCTACTATAGGTAAGTCACTCAGATTTACGATCCCATATAGCAAGGCGAACAATAAGAGTAAGTCGGTATTGTGATCAATCCATCCCGCACCCAAATCATTACCATGTATATAGTTTAGTGAATGTCGCATACTAACACTCGGTCATCCTCACAAGCATTGCAGAATTTCTCTTGTCGACGAACCAAGGTTCGGATAAATCCATTGATTCTGCAAGCCAAACAAATATCTATCGTTCCTTCACAATCTCTCAGGTTTTGCGTAACTCCTATAAGATCATCTGTCGATAAAATCGTAACTTCCTCCAGGGTTTTTCCTTCAGCAAGAATGTGCTTGCTTCTTGGCAGATCCTGGGGCCTGTGGGTTATGGCCCATCTCATCACTTGTAGTTCTTGAACTTATCATCGGGCAACTGATCATTATTCCAACTTCCAACTTCCTAGTATTCTTAAATCCATCCAATTGTATTGTCTTCATTCCTTCTATTGGCACCAAACTAGGACATGATTACTCAGACTCATCATGGAGTTTCCATTGATCCATATTTCCGACATCATACCTCCTTTATATCCAATAGTAATTTATCTATTCATCCTCGTGGGATATCCCTCAAACCGAGATAAAAACTTATACTTATGAAGTCCATATTCACTTCGTGGAACATCATTATCCTTTCCAGGGTCAAGCGTCCTTACAGGGGAATATTGGCCATCTCTTCATGGCACTTCTTCAACTGGGAAACGTGAAACACATCATGAACTCCTGACAGTCCTTCGGGTGACTCCAACTTGTTGGCCACTTCTCCCATACACTCCAAAACTCGGTATGGTCCTACAAATCTCGGGGCTAACTGTCCCTTAACTCCAAATCGTTTAACTCCCCGCAGTGGGGACACATGAAGACATGCTCTATCTCCAATTTCATAGACTACCTCCTTGAGTTTTTGAGTCTACATAACTCTTCTGCCTGGACTGAGCTACCTTCAGTCTATCTCGAATCAACTTAACATTCTCTTCTGACTCCTTGATCACATTTGGTCCAACAACTGACGGTCTCCAACTTCATCCCACATACTCTTGGGGCATCACACATATCGAGACAAAACTCATATTCATTTTGTCCGAAATCCACTCAGTGGAGTATCCTTATCTTTTGCAGGGGTTAACAGTTCTTACAGGGTACTACCACCCTTAAAATGCACAAATCTTCCATAGACCATATTTCTCATATCCTCAGAAATGGTCAAAATCCTTCTTCATAGAGTAACAACTCATAAAATCCATATCAGTTCCAACGATGCTAACTTTATTCACTCTCAATTGATTACAATCTCTCGCTTTTCCATTACATGTCTCAACTCAACACCTCAATATAAAAGAAAATGTTCTCTCTTCTACTACTCCATTTCTTTTGTTGCAAACTCAACTATCCAGCAAAAGTTTCCTTCTCCTTGGGGCATTCTCTGGCAAAGTGCCCTACTCCATTACAACTAAAACATATTACTTCTGACAAGTATCGAGGTTTCCTTTTTGGGCAACTGTTGAGGTAGTGCCCTGACTCCTTGCACCTGTAATAGGTGATATGACTCAGGTCCTTCCAGGAATCCAATCTGCTTCTCTTCTTGGACCTTTCCATGCCAATCATGGCTTCTATTTCTTGTGGGTCATATTCTACTTCCTCTGTCGGGAATTCTACTAGATCCCCATTCAAAAAAAATTGGGAGATGTGTCCTTCTTCTCCACATGAATAGCATGACTTGGTGCAGGGTTTAATTGGTTCTTCTTTGGGTGTGTCCCCCACCTTTTCCTTCATCAAAGTTTCTTCTAAAATTTCCATGAGGGCTCCTTTCATTACTTCTTTCTTCTGTTGGATGGTTCGTTGTACCATGGGGTAAATGTGACACTGAGCAGGATAGTGGGTAGTCCCTTCACACAAGAAACAAGTAATCTGCCTAATTGGGCATTCTTCAACTGGGTGACTTCCTTCACAATTAGGGCATTCATCCTTGTGTTCTTTATGGGTGTGTCCTATTTCTCCACAAATCTTGCATGCACAAGGTTTCTTCATATCCTTTCCATAAGGCTTCAACTTCTGGGACACAAACCGAGACTTTGGCAAAGTCAACTTAAATTCTTTCCAAGTGGTTACTCCTTGCCATCCATTGATGGTTTGGTACATTCTCCACCAAGTAGCAGCGCCTCTTTCAAAGCACTGAAGAGCATGCTGGGTCATATCCTTTCCGACTATAGGGTTATTCTTCATGTGATCCTCCATGTTCTGAATCCATTGGTCCGTCTCCAATTGACTTATCGGTCCAGGGAAACATGAGTTCATCTCCATTCGTCCCCTATTGGTTCCAAGGGTTTGGGGTGAGATAAGAGAGAGGGAGAGGGATACACACAATACAAACAACAGTTTTTTAAAAAAGACAGATTTTTATTGGGGCTTTCGGAAAACATCAAACAAATGACAGCTCACAAACGTCGCATCTAGCGTAGGCATATAACAGGGGTTTGGTCTTCTAGAGGTTAATAAATCTTCAAGGTCGTTCAAGTCTTGTTCATGCCTCCAATGGTTTCTTCCGATCATGCTTGTCTTTCTCAAATCCTTTTGCCAGATCACTTCTGTTGTCGTAAAGTCTATCGTGACGTCCTTTAATATTCTAGAGTTGCGTTTCAAACTTCTAGGTTTCAACATCCTTGGCATGAACCATGGTCATACTGTCCTTCAGTTCCTGACAAATCTCTGGTATCTCGAGGTTGTAGCTCCTCCAGCTTGGTTACTTTCAGCTTTTGGTTCCTGAGTTCTTCACGAAATGCTTCATTGTCTAATACGGCTTCATGGAGCTCCACCTTAAACTTCTTGATGTACTACTCCAGATCCTGGTGATACACCGGCTAAGGTTAAAACTTCCTCTTACTAATAGGTGCTCCATCAGCCTTCTTCCATCAAATCCATTCTGAAGAAATGCATCCTTAACTCAGCACGGTGACAATAGCATCAGCGAGCGATGACATCACGGATAACCGTGTTTCTGCTCTTGTCATTCCCATGAGCTATCATTCCATAGTTGATATCTCCTACCTTAGGGTTTTCTTCGACAAAACTTCGAGTTCTCATGCTCCTTGTTTCTGTCTTTCTTTGATACACCTTGATCTCGGGTATTGACAACTTCCATAGTCTGCCAAGTTCCATAAGGGTAGCCTTCCTAGGTCATACAAATCTGGGAATTCTTCAGAGCCTTCAAATTCTACTTGTCTTCGGTCTTCAACCATTGTAGTTTCCATTATTCAGATGCACGGAAAAATACTCTTCATTCCGAAGTGGTCTTAGTTGTCCGATATCTTGTACTTCTTGGAGTGGTCTCGTCAGTCGAATCTTCGTGTGGTCAAAAGGGGAAAGGGGTATGGTCTCACTAAAGGGAATTTTTGAATAAGCTTAGAAGAGAAGAGAGGTAAAAGATCTTTTTGAAAGGGAAAGTTGTAGAGAAAAACCTTTGCTATGGGCTTGCCAGTTTCTAGGGTCACGTCCTACAGTCAACATGTGCTCTGGTACCATCTTGTAGCGACCTGACCTCAGACGGTCAAGTCTCTGTGCTTAAGTGTCATCCCTGGATCGGTATGCTGACACACACAGTACTCGAGGATTTATAACAGAGGTAAATCACATGTAAAAAGTAACGTAAATACTATTACCTCAATCCAAAATAGCGGAAGTAACAAGGTTGTGGATTCCCATCAACACCAACGGCAAAGTTGAGTGTAGAAATAGTAATCCTAATGTATCACTTACTCGTCGTAAGATTCCTGCAACATGAGACGTTGCAGCCACAAAGGGTCAGTACATTGAATGCACTGGCAAATTCACACCATAGAGAATGATGAATAAAGGCTATCACTACATGCATATTTGGCTGGTGGGAAAGCTCTATGGTTATAAGGTTTTTGCGAAAAGCCAATTTTTCCCTACTTCAAAGGAATAAATTTTTATTTAACTATCATGGTGGTTGTTGAACATTGAGAATGGTTGACAGCATTCTCAATCCCAATTAAGCATCATCATTAAAACCCAACAAATTATTTAAGTAACGTGATGAGATCAACAGGATAATCCAAGAACTAGATACTCAAGACGTCCATAACCGGGGACACGGCTAATCATGATTTGTTTGTACACTCTGCAGAGGTTTGCGCACTTTTCCCCACAAGACTCGATCACCTCCGTTTGGTTTCTCGCACTTCATAGTGTTTGAGAAGACAGATGACCGAGACATAGTCTTTCAGAAGCGCTAGCACCTTACGATGGATAGACCGTTACACCTACTTTCCCCTACATCTGCTAGTCTACCCTGTAAGAGTTCGCACGATTAATCAACTATGCTAGAGCCCATAATAGCTTGTGGCTGCACACAGAAGTTTCTAGTATGAAAAATCTCATGATCCCTTTGAGCCTGGGTGGCGTCCATAAAAAAACAGGCAATCCTGGTCTATCCAGGTGCCTAGACAGGCAATCCTGGAATACCCAGGTACCTCAACCCCCCCAAATGTGTGTTTAAGTTGCCACCTTAAGTAAACCATTAATTAAAAATCTCACATCTGTCATGAATACTCTCAAAACCCAATCCACGTCTACGAGCATAGCATGGCACTATAAGCATAACGTAATAGTAACTCCCAAGGTTTGAATGCAGGGCAATAGGTTCCTACCTCATCAACTACTTCCCAATACCCACATGTTATCAATCCTACTCATGCAATGTTTGAGGGTGAAACTAATGCATAAAAACTGGGTATGAAAGGGATATGATCAAAGTGTGAACTTGCCTGCAATGTTGATGAAGATGATTCGCACTCAAAATCTTGATATCTCTACTCGTCACACTCCGGTCAATCTATCGTAATCAAGCAATAGTAACCACACATAAGCAATCACTCAGAAGATCGGGAAGAACGAAGAAGACAGTTCGGACAACATCAAAACCAAGCAAATAACTCTTGCAACATAAAACAATTTCTAAACAGTACCAAAATTATGTGAATTTGGCCTTATCAGAAAGTTTAGGTCAAGAGCTTCGATTTGCAAAAAGAATCAACTAAACCGGAGTTACAAAACTCAAGTTATTTTCAAAAGAAGTTTGAATATGAATCTAAACAAAATTCAAAATTTTAAAATTTCGAAAACATGTTTGGGTTGTATTACTGGATAGATGGGATCATAGCGAAGATGTGAGCGTTGGTTTCATTGGATTTGGATAAACGAGTGAAAAGTAATGACTATTTGAAAAATCAGGGCCAAGCTGTTTTACGGAAGAAAAAATAGTTACGGGCTAGGGTCTAATATATAAATACGTAGACTAATTGATAATCTAATTATTTTATCATATTAGTCTAAAAATAATAAACTACATAGGTATAAGAAGAAAAAAAAACAAAGAAAGATACCTTTATAAGGCAGAGAAAAGATGACTTTGGAGAGAAGAGAAAATTTCTAAAAGTCGCGCCGGAGAGGAGAAATATATTTTTCTTAAATGAATCTAGTCAAACCAAAATATTGATTTAACCCGAATCGGATGATTTTTGGAGGCTCTATGGGTCTATATTTATTGATGGAAAAGAGGTTTAGAGGTCAAAGGCTAGGCAATGTGGGACTAAACATAGACGTAAATATACGAAACAGAAAAGAAAAGAGGCGGATGGGCCTAAAGGCCTTCGGCCGGCCGCGCGCACGCTGTGGTGCAGTTTTTTTTTACAAAATTCGGCCTAAGAGAAAAAAAAGAAAAGGTTGGCTGCGTCTGGCCTATTTAAGAGAGAAAAAATAATGGGGCGCCAGAAGCTACTATACTGCGCATGTAGGCGATAAATAAATATGGGCCGCACGTACAGTTTTTTTTAAACAGAAACAAAAGGAAAACCGAATAACAATATAAAAAAAATTATATAGGCATATTATATATCAAAATTTTCAGAAAAAGATTTTCTACGACATGAACATTTTTCTAGCGTTAAATAAAATCCACACAAATTCTAAGAATTCCAACAGTGCTCCTGCTCTAATAAGATCCAACAAAAATCATTTTAAAAATATCAAAATGATTTCAAATTTATTTCTCTCCAATTTTCTGTTGTAGGGAATCATGTTACCCTATTTTCCATGTATTTTATTTTTGGAGAAAAGTGATTTGAATAAAATCCAAATAACTCCAAACTGAAAAAATAATTCCAAAAGACTTTGAATTTGATCCTTTGAAACTCCCAACTCATATTTCATATAATTTTAAGAAGTCATTTTATCTCCTCTCATGAAAATCATTGAGTTGCATAAAGTTTCAAAATTGGAAATATTTTTGAAATGAAATTCAAATATTTTCAACACCCCTTGTCATTTAAATAAATGGAAGAAGTCATGTCATCTTCTCTCCAGGGTTTCATGGTGAAAAGAATTTGAATTCACGGAGATCACGAATGAAAAATGAAAGTTTGGGAAAGTCCTTTTATTCCCTCTCATTTAACTTTCAAAAAGGTTTCGAATTTCACTCAATTTCACACAATCAATCAAACAATCAATCAAATCTATCTATTTATTATAACATTCCAAAATTTAGAATTTTGGGATGTTACACGCAGCGACTATGGGCTGCCCTAGGTCGGTTCGCCCGCCCCTAGAGCCTCGAGAATCGTTGCCCTTCAATGAAGAACGAACGAAGAACGAGAGAGAAAGAACAAGGGAGAGATGTAAAACTAGGATAAAAAGTAGATTGGTTGTTTGATTGTGTGTTGTTCAATCGGCCTTCACCCCTTACATATATATGAGGCGGATGGACTTCCCGTACAAGAAAAGGACTCAAATCATGTCCAAATCATCAAAAGTTACCCTAACTCGAACTACGAGGGCCGGAACTTCCGGTCTGGCCCGGAACTTCCGGGCTGAAATTATATCAAGTAGCCCTCTTGCACTGAATCTGTAGGCCGCATACTACTTCGTATGTCAATGGTCTCAAAAGCAAGTTGTAGATCTTGCAATGGAGAAAAACTCTTCAGTTGATCACTTTTTCATCCGAGGTCATCTTGACGTCAAAATCGGCCCCACAAATCTGCAAACAATGTTAGAATTCCAGTTTTCGGGGCGCACCGCATGCAAACTTTCAGTTTAGCTCGGAACCTCCCCGGAAGTTTTGCCCGGAACTTCCGGGGCAAACTTATGCAGCTCACTGTTTTGGCTCTAAATTTTGCATACGAACTCCGATTTATATGTTTTTTATATCAAAATCAATCGTCTCGACGAGACGAACACAATCCATGTAGAAACATTTCTCATATGAGGCCACCTTGGGGGCGTAATCAGTTGAATAGTGTTCAGAATATAAAATCTGAGTACTTCAAACACAACTTCAGCCTTAGAGATGAGACCGGGTGGCTATGGCCCAAATATGAAAGTTTCTTCGTTTGACGATACGTAACTTTCTCACTTTGAGCACTTCTCCATTTGAGGCCGTCTTAATTAAGTTCTTGGACGTGTCAAAATCTGGTGTCAACAACATCATGTCATCTTTCTTAATGCGTTACTCCATTCTTTATGAACTTAATACTCTAGATGCATGTTGGATAGCGGTTGATGTGTGGAGTAATAGTAGTAGATGCAGAATCGTTTCGGTCTACTTGACACGGACGTGATGCCTATATTCATGATCATTGCCTTAGATATCGTCATAACTTTGCACTTCTCTATCAATTGCTCAGCAGTAATTTGTTCACCCACCGTATATTTTCTATCTTGAGAGAAGCCTCTAGTGAAACCTATGGCCCCCGGGTCTATTTTCCATCATATAATCTTCTACTTTCCATCATATAAGTTTCCGATCTACAATTTTAGTTTCCTATTTACTTTCTTTGCAATATTTTACTTTCCGTTCCATAAACCGAAAATACCAAAAATATTACGTTACCGTTTATCCATCTATATCAGATCTCAATTTGCAAATAACCATGAAGGGGTTGACAACCCCTTTATCGTGTTGGGTGCGAGTTAGTGTTTGTTTGTGCAGGTATTCAGTGGCTTGTGCGTTGTCTCCTATTAGATAGATACCTTGGTTCTCAAAACTGAGGGAAATACTTACTCTACTTTGTTGCATCACCCTTTCCTCTTCAAGGAAAAAACCAACGCAAGTTCAAGAGGTAGCACGGTTTCGCATGATCCATTGATACAAACCCGATTAAACAAGCAAGGGCGGGATTTTTCCCGCGCGGTAGATGATACTAGCCATACATTTCAAAGGCAATTTTAATGTATGCAAACTGAATAATTAAGTAACAATATGAGATCTAGTAAAACTAAAAACACATATGATTTATTATGTTAGAGTGTAGTAGTAGTGTTGTATTGCATAGTTGTTAGATGTAACATGCGAGAACGTGTAGAGATGTACTTTTGGAGGGCCTACAGAGAGAAATTGGGCATAAAGTGGATTCAAATATTTGTATTCATTTTCATAGCATTTGTAACTCATATCTACAGTTTGTACAGTAGACGTGAATGCTTGTTCGCTCTTACGAAACCAGTACATCAATAATGGGGTGGCTTGCGCCAATTTAGGCACTGGCACATTGGCCTACTCGGCTCCACAGAGAGAGCGAGAGAAGATATAAACGCATGGGCAGTTAGTGTATTTCAATCGAAAAGCATAATACGGTCATCGGACTGCAGAATACACTCATTACGGTCACTATATATGTTTTGCGATGATTATACGGTCACTTGCTCACCATTCAGCATCGGATTGCACTCTGTTGACCAACCAAATAGTCTGCATGGCACTATGTTGACTAGTTAAATTGATCATGTTCCTTGTGGGTCCCACCTGTTAGTTCGCATAAGAAAAAGGTCAGATAAACACAAATTTACGCAGGCGTGACAAAACTCCAACCCATGCGCGGGAACCACCTGGTTGTGTATGTGTCTGTTAGGGCCTGATGTGTGCGCATGCACATGTAGGTTGAGCACTTGAGCGTGAGTGAGTGTGTTGGTCCTATGGTGTGTGCATGTGAGTGTTGCGTGTGTGCGTGGCTGTGTGTGTACGTGTGAGTGTTGCGTGCGTGCCTCACGGCCTGGTACCATTGGGACCCTGATACGTCTCCAACGTATCTATAATTTTTGATTGTTCCATGCTACTATATTATCAACCTTGGATGTTTTATATGCATTTATATGCTATTTTATATGATTTTTGGGACTAACCTATTAACCTAGAGCCCAGTGCCAGTTTCTGTTTTTCCTTGTTTTTGAGTTTTACAGAAAAGGAATACCAACCGGAGGTCCACCGATGTACTTCTTCCTCCCATATATACCCATATACCCTAAAAACTTCGGGGAGCAGAATAGATCTGGAGTTCCGCCGCCAGAAGCCTCCGTAGCCACCGAAAACCAATCTAGACCCGTTCTGACACCCTGCCGGAGGGGGAAATCCCTCTCCGGTGGCCATCTTCATCATCCCGGTGCTCTCCATGACGAGGAGGGGGTAGTTCTCCCTCGGGGCTGAGGGTATGTACTAGTAGCTATGTGTTTGATCTCTCTCTCTCGTGTTCTTGAGGTGATACGATCTTGATGTATCGCGAGCTTTGCTATTATAGTTGGATCTTATGATGTTTTCTCCCCCTGCTACGTCTTGAGCTTGCGTTGGTTTTCCTCGAAGAGGAAGGGATGATGCAGCAAAGTAGCGTAAGTATTTCCCTCAGTTTTTGAGAACCAAGGTATCAATCTAGTAGGAGGCCACGCTCAAGTCCCTCGTACCTGCACAAAACGATAGCTACTCGCAACCAACGCGATTAGGGGTTGTCAATTCCTTCACGGTCACTTACGAGAGTGAGATCTGATAGATATAATATTTTTGGTATTTTTGGTATAGAGATGCAAAGTGAAAAGTAAAAGGCAAAGTAAAAAAGCAAAGCAAGATTAAAGTGATGGAGATTGATATGATGAGAATAGACCCGGGGGCCACAGGTTTCACTAGTGGCTTCTCTCAAGGGCATAAGTATTCTACGGTGGGTGAACAAATTACTGTTGAGCAATTGACAGAATTGAGCATTGTTATGAGAATATCTAGGCATGATCATGTATATAGGCATCACGTCCGTGACAAGTAGACCGAAACGATTCTGCATCTACTACTATTACTCCACTCATCGACCGCTATCTAGCATGCATCTAGAGTATTAAGTTAAAAACAGAGTAATGCCTTAAGCAAGATGACATGATGTAGAGAGATAAATTCATGCAATATGAAATAAACCCCATCTTGTTATTCTTGATGGCAACGATGCAATACGTGCCTTGCTGCCCCTTCTGTCACTGGGAAAGGACACCGCAAGATCAAACCCAAAGCTAAGCACTTCTCCCATGGCAAGAACTACCAATCTAGTTGGCCAAACCAAACGGATAATTCGAAGAGACTTGCAAAGATAACCAATCATACATAAAAGAATTTAGAGAAGATTCAAATATTATTCATAGATAGACTTGATCATAAACCCACAATTCATCGGTCTCAACAAACACACCGCAAAAACAAGATTACATCGAATAGATCTCCACAAGAGAGGGGGAGAACTTTGTATTGAGATCCAAAAAGAGAGAAGAAGCCATCTAGCTACTAACTATGGACCCGAAAGTCTGAGGTAAACTACTCACACTTCATTGGAGAGGCTATGATGATGTAGAAGCCCGCCGTGATGACGGCCCTCTCCAGCGGAGCTCCGTAACAGGCCCCAAGATGGGATCTCGTGGATACAGAAAGTTGCGGCGGTGGAATTAGGTTTTTGGCTCATGTTCTGATCGTTTGGGGGTACGTAGGTATATATAGGAGGAAGGAGTACGTCGGTGGAGCTCCGAGGGGCCCACGAGGTAGGGGGCGCGCCCTAGGGGGGGCGCCCCCACCCTCATGACCGCCTCTCTTGTGCCTTGGCGTAGGGTCCAAGTCTCCTGGATCACGTTCGGTGAGAAAATCACGTTCCCGAAGGTTTCATTCCGTTTGGACTCCGTTTGATATTCCGTTTCTTCGAAACACTGAAATAGGCAAAAACAGCAATTCTGGGCTGGGCCTCCATTTAATAGGTTAGTCCCGAAAATAATATAAAAGTGGAAAATAAAGCCCAGTATAGTCCAAAACAGTAGATAATATAGCATGGAGCAATCAAAAATTATAGATACGTTGGAGATGTATCAGGCATCCCCAAGCTTAATTCCTGCTCGTCCTCGAGTAGGTAAATGATAAAAAGAGAATTTTTGATGCGGAGTGCTACTTGGCATAATTTCAATGCAAATCTTCTTAATTGTGATATGAATATTCAGATTCGAAAGATTGAAGACAAAAGTTTTTATTGACATAAAAATAATAATACTTCAAGCATACTAACAAAGCAATTATGTCTTCTCAAAATAACATGGCCAAAGAAAGTTATCCCTACAAAATCATATAGTCTGGCTATGCTCTATCTTCACCACGCAAAGTATTTAAATCATGCACAACCCCGATGACAAGCCAAGCAATTGTTTCATACTCTAACTTTTTCAAAACTTTTTCAATCTTCACGCAATACATGAGCGTGAGCCATGGATATAGCACTATAGGTGGAATAGAATGGTGGTTGTGGAGAAGACAAAAAGGAGAATATAGTCTCACATCAACTAGGCGTATCAACGGGCTATGGAGATTCCCATCAATAGATATCAATGTGAGTGAGTAGGGATTGCCATGCAACGGATGCACTAGAGCTATAAGTATATGAAAGCTCAAAAAGAAACTAAGTGGGTGTGCATCCAACTTGCTTGCTTATGAAGACCTAGGGCAATTTGAGGAAGGCCATCATTGGAATATACAAGCCAAGTTCTATAATGTAAAATTCCCACTAGTATATGAAAGTGATAACATGAGAGACTCTCTACTATGAAGATCATGGTGCTACTTTGAAGCACAAGTGTGGTAAGAGGATAGTAACATTGTCCCTTCTCTCTTTTTCTCTCATTTTTTTATT
>NC_041382.1:163386632-163419381 GCF_002162155.2 Triticum dicoccoides
TTTATTTATTTTCCGTCCGGAGTCTCATCCCGACTTATGGGGGAATCATAGTCTCCATCATCCTTTCCTCACTGGGACAATGCTCTAATAATGATGATCATCATACTTTTATTTTTCTTACAACTCAACAATTACAACTCGATACTTAGAACAAAATATGACTCTATATGAATGCCTCCGGCGGTGTACCGGGATATGCAATATGACAATGATGAATGTGTCATGAACGGAACGGTGGAAAGTTGCATGTCAATATATCTCGGAATGGCTATGGAAATGCCATGATAGGTAGGTATGGTGGCTGTTTTGAGGAAGGTATATGGTAGGTGTATGATACCGGCGAAAAGTGCGCGGTATTAGAGAGGCTAGCAAGGGTGGAAGGGTGAGAGTGCGTATAATCCATGGACTCAACATTAGTCATAAAGAACTCATATACTTATTTCAAAAATCTAGAAGTTATCAAAGCAAAGTATTACGCGCATGCTCCTAGGGGGATAGATTGGTAGGAAAAGACCATCGCTCGTCCCCGACCGCCACTCATAAGGAAGACAATCAATAAATAAATCATGCTCCTACTTCATCACATAACGGTTCACCATACGTGCATGCTACGGGAATCACAAACTTTAACACAAGTATTCTTTAAATTCACAACTACTCAACTAGCATGAATTTAATATTATCACCTCCATATCTCAAAACAATTATCATGCTTCAATCTTTTCTTAGTATTCAACACACTCAAAAGAAAGTTTCACAAATCTTGAATACCAAGCATATTATTATTAAGCAAACTACCATGCTATTAAGAGACTCTCAAAATAATTTAAGTGAATCATGAGAGATCAATAGTTTCTTTAAAACAAATCCACCACCGTGCTCTAAAAGATCTAAGTGAAGCACATAGAGCAAAATTATAATGCTCAAAAGATATAAGTGAAGCACATAGAGCAAAACTACATAACTCAAAAGATATAAGTGAAGCACATAGAGTATTCTATCAAATTTTAATTCATGTATGGCTCTCTCAAAAGGTGTGTACATCAAGGATGATCGTGGCATACTAAAACACAAAGACAAAAATTATACAAGACGCTCCAAGCAAAACACATATCATGTTGGTGAATAAAAATATAGCTCCAAGTAAATTACCGATGGAAGTGGACGAAAGAGGGGATGCCTTCCGGGGCATCCCCAAGCTTTGACTTTTTTGTGTCCTTGGGTTATCTTGGGGTGCCATGGGCATCCCCAAGCTTAGGCTCTTGCCACTCCTTGTTCCATAATCCATCAAAAGAATTCACCCAAAACTTGAAAACTTCACAACACAAAACTTAAAGTAGAAAACTCGTGAGCTCCGTTAGCGAAAGAAAACAAAAGACCACTTCAAGGTACTGTAATGAACTCATTATTTATTTATATGGGTGTTAAACCTACTGTGTTCCAACTTCTCTATGGATTATAAACTATTTTACTAACCATAGATTCATCAAAATAAGCAAACAACACACGAAAAACAGAATCTGTCAAAAACAGAACAGTCTGTAGTAATCTGTAGCTAGCTCAAGATCTGGAACCCCAAAAATTCTAAAATAAACTGCTAGACGTGAGGAATTTATCTATTAATCATCTTAAAAAAGAATTAACTAAATATAACTCTTCAAATAAAAATTACAGCAGTTCTCGTGGGCACTAAAGTTTCTGTTTTTTACAGCAAGTTCAACAAGACTTTCCCCAAGTCTTCCCAACGGTTCTACTTGGAACAAACACTAATTAAACACAAAAAACACAACCAAAATAGAGGATAAATAATTTATTTATTACTAAGCAGCAGACAAAGGCAAGGATTAAAAATAAAATTGGGTTGCCTCCCAACAAGTGCTATCGTTTAACGCCCCTAGCTAGGCATAAAAGCGAGGATAGATCTAGGTATTGCCATCTTTGGTAGGCAATTCATAAGTTGCTCTCATGATAGTTTCATATGGAAATTTTATTTTCTTTCTTGGAAAGTGTTCCATGCCTTTTTTTAATGGAAATTGAAATCTAATATTCCCTTCCTTCATATCAATAATCGCATCAACCGTTCTAAGGAAAGGTCTACCAAGAATAATAGGGCAAGAAGGATTGCAATCTATATCAAGAACAATGAAATCTACGTGCACATAATTTCTATTTGCAACAATAATAACATCATTAATCCTTCCCATAGGTTTCTTAATAGTAGAATCCGCAAGATGCAAGTTTAGAGAGCAATCATCAAAATTACGGAAATCTAGCAAATCACATAAAGTCTTGGGAATAGTGGAGACACTAGCACCCAAATCACACAAAGCATAAAAATCATGATCTTTAATTTTAATTTTAATAGTTTGTTCCCACTCATCATAAAGTTTTCTAGGGATAGAAACTTTCAACTCAAGTTTTTCTTCATAAGATTGCATCAAGGCATCAACAATATGTTCGGTGAAGGCTTTCTTTTGACTATAAGCATGTGGAGAATTTAGCATGGATTGCAACAAGGAAATACAATCAATTAAAGAGCAACTTTCATAATTAAATTCCTTGAAATCCAATATAGTGGGTTTAGCAACATCTAGATTTTTATTTCTTTCAATCCCACTTTCATCAATTTCATCATAAAGATCTAAATACTCCGAATTTTTAGAACGCCTTCTAGGTAAAGGAAGATCATATTCAGTTTCATCAAGATTCATATTGCAAAACAAAGATTTAATATGGGACACATCAATAACTTTTAGATCTTCATCTTGATTTTCATAGGAACTCGAAGAACATGCTTTAATAAAGGCATCTTTGGAAGCACGCATCCTAGCGGTTCTTTCCTTGCACTCATCAATGGAAATTCTCATGGCTTTGAGGGACTCATTGATATCATGCTTAGGAGGAATAGATCTAATCTTTAAAGAATCAATCGCAAGAGAAATGCTATCAACGTTCCTAGCCAAATCATCAACTTTAAGCAATTTCTCTTCAAGCAAAGCATTAAAATTCTTTTGTGAATTCATAAACTCTTTAACACTATTCTCAAATTCGGAGGGCATCTTATTATAATTTCCATAAGAGTTGTTGGAGTTCCCATAATTATTAGAAGGATTACTAGGATATGGCCTAGGATTAAAATTCCCTCTATAAGCGTTGTTACCAAAATTATTCCTACCAACAAAATTCACATCCATAGATTCATTGTTATTCTCAATCAAAGTAGACAAAGGCATATCATTAGGATTAGAAGAAACACTCTTAGTAGCAAATAATTTCATATGTTCATCCATCTTTCCACTCAAAACATTGATTTCTTCTATCGCATGCACTTTTTTATTAGATGATCTTTCAGTATGCCATTGAGAATAATTAACCATAATATTATCTAGGAGTTTAGTAGCATCTCCTAAAGTGATTTCCATAAAAGTGCCTCCCGCGGCTGAATCTAAAAGATTTCTAGAAGCAAAATTCAATCTGGCATAAAAATTTTGTATAATCATCCACAAATTTAAACCATGAGTAGGGCAATTACGTATCATTAATTTCATTCTCTCCCAAGCTTGTGCAACATGTTCATGATCAAGTTGCTTAAAATTCATAATATCGTTTCTAAGAGAGATGATCTTAGCGGGAGGGAAATACTTAGAGATAAAAGCATCTTTGCACTTCTTCCAAGAATCAATATTATTCTTAGGCAAATACAAAAACCAAGCTTTAGCACGATCTCTAAGTGAAAAATGAAATAGCTTCAATTTAACGACATCATTATCGACATCTTTTTTCTTTTGCATATCACATAAATCAACGAAGCTATTTAGATGAGTAGCGGCATCTTCACTAGGAAGGCCGGTGAATTGATCTTTCATAACAAGATTCAACAAAGCAATATTGATTTCACAAGATTAAGTATTAGCAAGAGGATCAATCGGAGTGCTAAGGAAATCATTATTATTAGTATTGGTGAAGTCACACAATTTGGTAGTATCTTGAGCCATCACGACAAACAAGCAATCCAACACACGGGCAAACAAAAGGCAAGCGGGCAAAAGAGGCAAATAGAGAGGGAGGATAGAGAGAGAGGGCGAATAAAATGGCAAGGGTGAAGTGGGGGAGAGGAAAACGAGAGGCAAATGGCAAATAATGTAATGCGAGAGATAGGGATTGTGATGGGTACTTGGTACGCCAGAAATCCTTCTTGCTACGTCTTGAGCTTGCGTTAGTTTTCCTCGAAGAGGAAGGGATGATGCAGCATAGTAGCATAAGTATTTCCCTCAGTTTTTCAGAACCAAGGTATCAATCCAGTAGAAGGCCACGCTCAAGTCCCTCGTACCTGCACAAAACAATAGCTACTCGCAACCAACGCGATTAGGGGTTGTCAATCCCTTCACGGTCACTTACGAGAGTGAGATCTAATAGATATAATATTTTTGGTATTTTTGGTATAGAGATGCAAAGTGAAAAGTAAAAGGCAAAGTAAAAAAGCAAAGCAAGATTAAAGTGATGGAGATTGATATGATGAGAATAGACCCCGGGGCCATAGGTTTCACTAGTGGCTTCTCTCAAGAGCATAAGTATTCTACGGTGGGTGAACAAATTACCGTTGAGCAATTGACAAAATTGAGCATAGTTATGAGAATATCTAGGCATGATCATGTATATAGGCATCACGTCCGTGACAAGTAGACCAAAACGATTCTGCATCTACTACTATTGCTCCACTCATCGACCGCTATCCAGCATGCATCTAGAGTATTAAGTTAAAAACAGAGTAACGCCTTAAGCAAGATGACATGATGTAGAGAGATAAATTCATGCAATATGAAATAAACCCCATCTTGTTATCCTCGATGGCAACGATGCAATACGTGCCTTGCTGTCCCTTCTGTCACTGGGAAAGGACACCGCAAGATCGAACCCAAAGCTAAGCACTTCTCCCATGGCAAGAACTACCAATCTAGTTGGCCAAACCAAACGGATAATTCGAAGAGACTTGCAAAGATAACCAATCATACATAAAAGAATTCAGAGAAGATTCAAATATTATTCATAGATAGACTTGATCATAAACCCACAATTCATCGATCTCAACAAACACACCGCAAAAAGAATATTACATTGAATAGATCTCCACAAGAGAGGGGGAGAACTTTGTATTGAGATCCAAAAAGAGAGAAGAAGCCATCTAGCTACTAACTATGGATCCGAAAGTCTGAGGTAAACTACTCACACTTCATCAGAGAGGCTATGATGATGTAGAAGCCCTCCGTGATGACGGCCCTCTCCGGCGGAGCTCCGGAACAGGCCCCAAGATGGGATCTCATGGATACAGAAAGTTGCGGCGGTGGAATTAGGTTTTTGGCTCCTGTTCTGATCGTTTGGGGGTACGTCGGTATATATATAGGAGGAAGGAGTACGTCGGTGGAGCTCCGAGGGGCCCACTAGGCAGGGGGCGCGCCCTAGGGGGGGCGCACCCCCCACCCTCGTGACCGCCTCTCTTGTGTGGCGTAGGGTCCAAGTCTCCTGGATCACGTTCAGTGAGAAAATCACGTTCCCGAAGGTTTCATTCCGTTTGGACTCCGTTTGATATTCCGTTTCTTCGAAACACTAAAATGGGCAAAAACAACAATTCTGGGCTGGGCCTCCGGTTAATAGGTTAGTCCCAAAAATAATATAAAAGTGGAAAATAAAGCCCAATATAGTCCAAAACATTAGATAATATAGCATGGAGCAATCAAAAATTATAGATACATTGGAGACGTATCACCCCCCTCTACTCTCTTGTAATGGACTGAGTTTTCCCTTTGAAGTTATCTTATCGGATTGAGTCTTTACGAATTTGAGAACACTTGATGTATGTCTTGCGTGGGATAACCGTGGTGACAATGGGTTATTCTATTGATTCACTTGATGTATGTTTTGGTGATCAACTTGTGGGTTCCGCCCATGAACCTATGCGTAGGGGTTGGCACACGTTTTCATCTTGACTCTCCGGTAGAAAATTTGGGGCACTCTTTGAGGTCCTATGTGTTGGTTGAATAGATGAATCTGAGATTGTGTGATGCATATCGTATAATCATACCCACGGATACTTGAGGTGACATTGGAGTATCTAGGTGACATTAGGGTTTTTGTTGATTTGTGTCTTAAGGTGTTATTCTAGTACGAACTCTAGGGCTGTTTGTGACACTTCTAGGAATAGCCCAACGGATTGATTGGAAAGAATAACTTTGAGGTGGTTTCGTACCCTACCATAATCTCTTCGTTTGTTCTCCGATATTAGTGACTTTGGAGTGACTCTTTGTTGCATGTTGAGGGATAGTTATGTGATCCAATTATGCTATTATTGTTGAGGTTACTTGCACTAGTGAAAGTATGAACCCTAGGCCTTGTTTCAACGCATTGCAATACTGTTTACGCTCACTTTTATCATTAGTTACCTTGCTGTTTTTATATTTTCAGATTACAAAAACCTTTATCTACCATCTATTTACCACTTGTATCACCATCTCTTCACCGAACTAGTGCACCTATACAATTTACCATTGTATTGGGTGTGTTGGGGACACAAGGGACTCTTTGTTATTTGGTTGCAGGGTTGCTTGAGAGAGACCGTATTCATCCTACGCCTCCCACAGATTGATAAACCTTAGGTCATCCACTTGAGGGAAATTTGCTACTGTCCTACAAACCTCTGTACTTGGAGGCCCAACAACGTCTACAAGAAGAAGGTTGTGTAGTAGACATCAAGCTCTTTTCTGGCGCCGTTGCCGGGGAGGTTAGTGCTTGAAGGTATATCTTTAGATCTTGCAATCGAGTCTTTTTGTTTCTTGTTTTAGCACTAGTTTAGTTTATAAAAGAAAACTATAATAAAATGGAATTAAGAGTACCTCATATGCTTCATCTTTTTAATATCTATCATGAAAATAAGGATTCCGATAATTGTGCTCAAGTGCTAGAAGAAGAATGCATTAGAATGTTTGGCACTAAATATTTGAATGATGAGCATGATTGCAATGTCGTTAGTATGAATTCCTTGAATATCCATGATGCTAATGATATGCAAGGCCACAAGCTTGGGGAAGCTATGTTTGATGAAGATGATATTTTCCCCCCAAGTTTTGATGAGCAAATTTAATATGATGAAAGCATGCCTCCTATTTATGATGATTATATTGATGAAAGTGGATTTGGAGAGGTTATGACTTTATTTGGTGATGAATCCACTATTTCGGAAGAGGTTCCAATTGATTATGAGAACAAAGTTGCTATCTATGATGATTATTGTGATGACTTGTATGCTATAAAGAATAATGATATCCATGAAACTTGTCATCATGATTTTAATTTTCAATTGGATTATGCCTCACATGATAGTTATTTCGAGGAGTTTGCTCCCACTACTATTGACGAGAATAGATTTGCTTATGTGGAGAGTAGTAAATTTTCTATGCTTGTGGATCATGAAAAGAATGCTTTAGGTGCTGGTTATATTTTTGAATTCATTCATGATGCTACTGAAAATTATTATGAGGGAGTAATATATGCTTGTAGGAATTGCAATAATATCAAGTTTCCTCTCTATGTGCTTGAAATTTTGAAGTTATGCTTGTTTTGCCTTCTTATGCTAGTTGGTTATTGTTCCCATAAGTTGTTCTCTCACAAAATCCTTATGCATAGGAAGAGGGTTAGACTTAAATGTGCTAGTCATATTCTTCATGATGCTCTCTTTATGTTTCAATTCCTATCCTTTGTGTGAGCATCGTTGAAATCATCATGCCTAGCTAGGGGCGTTAAACGTTAGCGCTTGTTGGGAGGCAACCCAATTTTATTTTTGTTCCTTTCTTTTTGATCCTGTTTAGTAATAAATGATTTATCTAGCCTCTGTTATGATTGAGTTTTTATGTTTTAATTAGTGTTTGAGCCAAGTAGAACAGTTGGGAAGACTTGGGGAAAGTCTTGTTGATCTTGCTGTGAAAAACAGAAACTTTAGCGCTCACGAGATTTGCTGCCATTTTTTAATGGAGAGTCCTATTTAGTTAATTATATGTTCAGATGATTAATAGATAAATTCCTCACGTCCATCAGTTTATTTTATAATTTTTGGGGTTCCAGAAGTTTGCGTTAGTTACAGATTACTACAGATTGTTCTGTTTTTGACAGATTCTGTTTTTCGTGTGTTGTTTGCTTATTTTAATGAATCTATGGCTAGTAAAAGAGTTTATAAACCATAGAGAAGTTGGAATACAGTAGGTTTAACACCAATATAAATAAATAATGAGTTCATTACAGTACCTTGAAGTGGTGTTTTGTTTTCTTTCGCTAACGGAGCTTACGACTTTTCTGTTAAGTTTTGTGTTGTGAAGTTTTCAAGTTTTGGATAAAGATTCGATGGGTTATGGAATAAGGAGTGGAAAGAGCCTAATCTTGGGGATGCCCCAGGCACCCCAAGGAAATATTCAAGGAGAACCAAGAGCCTAAGCTTGGGGATGCCCCGGAAGGCATCCCCTCTTTCGTCTTTATTCATCGGTAACTTTACTTGGAGCTATATTTTTATTTACCATATGATATGTGTTTTGCTTGGAGCGTCATTTTATTTTATTTAGTTTTGCTTGCTGCTTGAATAAAATACCAAGATCTGAAATTATTAAATGTTAGACAGTCTTCACATAGTTACATAATTATTCGATTACTCATTGATCTTCACTTATATCTTTTGGAGTAGTTTGTCATTTGCTCTAGTGCTTCACTTATATCTTTCTAGAGCACGGTGGTGGTTTTATTATATAGAAATAGATGAACTCTCATGCTTCACTTATATTATTTTGAGAGTCTTTTAGAACAGCATGGTAGTTTGCTTTGGTTATGAATTTAGTCCTAATATGATGGGCATCCAACAGGGATATAATAAAAACTTTCATATAAAGTGCATTGAATACTATGATAAGTTTGATACTTGATTATTGCTTTGAGATATGAAGATGGTGATATTAGATTCATGCTAGTTGAGTAGTTGTGAATTTGAGAAATACTTGTGTTGAAGTTTGTGATTCCCATAGCATGCACGTATGGTGAACCGTTATGTGACGAAGTCGGAGCATGATTTATTTATTGATTGTCTTCCTTATGAGTGGCGGTTGGGGACGAGAGATGGTCTTTTCCTACCAATCTATTCCCTAGGAGCATGCGCGTAGTACTTTGTTTCGATAACTAATAGCTTTTTGCAATAAGTATGTGAGTTCTTTATGACTAATGTTGAGTCCATGGATTATATGCACTCTCACCCTTCCACCATTGCTAGCCTCTCTAGTACCGCGCAACTTTCGCCGGTACCATAAACCCACCATATATCTTCCTCAAAACAACCACCATACCTACCTATTATGGCATTTCCATAGCCATTCCTAGATATATTGCCATGCAACTTTCCACCATTCCGTTATTGTGACATGCTTCATCATTGTCATATTGCTTTGCATGATCATGTAGTTGACATCATATTTGTGGCAAAGCCACCGTTCATAATTCTTCCATACATGTCACTCTTGAGTTATTGCACATCCCAGTACACCGCCAGAGGCATTCATATAGAGTCATATTTTGTTCTAAGTATCGAGTTGTAGTTCTTGAGTTGTAAGTAAATAAAAGTGTGATGATCATCATTATTAGAGCATTGTCCCAGTGAGGAAAGGATGATGGAGACTATGATTCCCCCATAAGTCGGGATGAGACTCCGGACAAAAAATAAAAAAAGAGAAAAAAAGAGGCCATAAAAAAATAGAAAAACCCAAATAAAAAAATAAAAATAAAAAAATAAGAAAATGAGAGAAAATGAGAGAAGGGGCAATGCTACTATCCTTTTACCACACTTGTGCTTCAAAGTAGCACCATGATCTTCATGATAGAGAGTCTCCTATGTTGTCACTTTCATATACTAGTGGGAATCTTTCATTATAGAACTTGACTTTTATATTCCAATGATGGGCTTCCTCAAAATGCCCTAGGTCTTCGTGAGCAAGCGAGTTGGATGCACACCCACTAGTTTCTTTTGTTGAGCTTTCATACATTTACAGCTCTAGTGCATCCGTTGCATGGCAATCCCTACTCACTCACATTGATATCTATTGATGGGCATCTCCATAGCCCGTTGATACGCCTAGTTGATGTGAGACTATCTTCTCCTTTTTGTCTTCTCCACAACCACCATTCTATTCCACCTATAGTGCTATGTCCATGGCTCACGCTCATGTATTGCGTGAAGATTGAAAAAGTTTGAGAACATCAAAAGTATGAAACAATTGCTTGGCTTGTCATCGGGGTTGTGCATGATTTAAATATTTTGTGTGGTGAAGATAGAGCATAGCCAGACTATATGATTTTGTAGGGATAGCTTTCTTTCGCCATGTTATTTTGAGAAGACATGATTACTTGGTTAGTATGCTTGAAGTATTATTATTTTTATGTCAATATTAAACATTTGTGTTGAATCTTATGGATCTGAATATTCTTGCCACAATAAAGAGAACTACATGGATAAATATGTTAGGTAGCATTCCACATCAAAAATTATGTTTTTATCATTTACCTACTCGAGGACAAGCAGGAATTAAGCTTGGGGATGCTGATATGTCTCCAACATATCTATAATTTTTTATTGTTCCATGCTACTATATTATCAACCTTGGATGTTTTATATGCATTTATTTGCTATTTTATATGATTTTTGGGACTAACCTATTAACCTAGAGCCCAGTGCCAGTTTCTGTTTTTCCTTGTTTTTGAGTTTTAGAGAAAAGGAATACCCATATACCCTAAAAACTTCGGGGAGCAGAATAGATCGGGAGTTCCGCCGCCAGAAGCCTCCGTAGCCACCGAAAACCAATCTAGACCCGTTCCGGCACCCTGTCGGAGGGGGAAATCCCTCTCCGGTGGCCATCTTCATCATCCCGGTGCTCTCCATGACGGGGAGGGGGTAGTTCTCCCTCGGGGCTGAGGGTATGTATCGGTAGCTATTTGTTTGATCTCTCTCTCTCTCTCTCTCGTGTTCTTAAGGTGATACAATCTTGATGTATCGCGAGCTTTGCTATTATAGTTGGATCTTATGATGTTCCCCCCCTCTACTCTCTTGTAATGGATTGAGTTTTCCCTTTGAAGTTATCTTATCGGATTGAGTCTTTAAGGATTTGAGAACACTTGATGTATGTCTTGCGTGGGATAACCGTGGTGACAATGGGTTATTCTATTGATTCACTTGATGTATGTTTTGGTGATCAACTTGCGGGTTCCGCCCATGAACCTATGCATAGGGGTTGGCACACGTTTTCGTCTTGACTCTCCGGTAGAAACTTTGGGGCACTCTTTGAGGTCGTTTTGCAGAAAGAGCAGCGCAGGATTGCGGCCGATAGCGACTGGCCGTCTGAGGCATTGGCGAGGCCCAAGTGGGACACCCCATTCAACCGGGCCTTGAACATATTGAAAGGACTCCCGGTGGACACTCGGCCGCCATATGGATGCGTGCACAATGTCGGAGACGGCGCCACATGGAAGCACTACTACGGTGAGAACGCCGAGGAGAAAAAGCAAAGAAGGAGCTTAAACGAAGAAAGCATCGACAAGAAGGTTGAGATTGCGGTTGATAAGAAAGCAGCTGAGACCAAAGAATAGTCAGTCAAATCAGCGGTAGTTGCTGCAAAAGAGGAAATGGCAGCTTCGTATGGTGCCTTGATTCCGGCTATCATCAATTGGACCAAGAAAAATCCAGATAAATAGGCAGCGAACTTTCCCTTTTCCAACTTCTTCGGGAGCAGCTTGTTTAGTGTTGCACCAGCACATGCTCACGTAACCGCACCTGCTCATAGAAGCTCGTCCTCCATCTCTGGCATGCTTGCCGGGGCTTCATCTTTGGCTGAGCTCGATGCCCTCACGGTAACTACCTGTCGCACCGGCCCTCTTTAATATATGTATAATCTCCCGTTTCCGTTGCCTTTTGGATGTCTCACATCGCAGACATGTCTTTGCAGGCTGACGTAACCCGTGCACCATACTGTACACCATCAGTGGCCAGAAGGTGGACGTGGGAAAGGCGACAATACTGAAGCCAAAGGAAGAATTGTTCCACAGTCGGCCGATTCACCCAGGCGCTAGGTTTCCATGGACAGTGTCAAACCGAGCCACGAGAATTTGGCTCCTCTCGTAGCACTAGGAAAATATGACGACGAGACCCCACGATGGCTTGGTGGTTGCACGAGTTGGGTCCTGTTGTGGCCGAAGAGTCTGCTTCGTCTGGAGGCTGCCGGGAGCACACCCACGATCAAGGAGCCTCGGCAAGGTATGAACACCAACGCCCCAGCTACCCAATTAGCATCGCCTATCGCGCTAGGTGATTGCGTACAACATGAGGAAGAGGCTCCATTGGTGGCTGATGATGTCGCCGCCTTCGAAGAAACAATGCATGATGTCATGGACGAACAGGATGATGACCCTCTACGATATCTCAATACCGGCACCAATGATGATGGAGGATTGATGGCTCGGTAGTATGACTCAGGGTTTGAGCATGATGAGTTGATGCCTAAATTGCCGGTGAATGAACGTATGATAGGCTCACTTCCGGTAACAAAGAAGCATAGGAAGAAACCGAAGAAAGGCCAGAATGGCGGCAACGCTGCTTCTATGAGCCAGCTGCCTCTGCAGCCGTGGGTTCAAGACCGTATACCTATCAAAGATGCAGCGAAATACCATATCCCTGGCGATCCAATCCTACCTAAGGCAACGGTAGATGTCATAGACGGTGATCTAAGGAGACTTCATGACGATGTGCTGCGGAGAGAGAAAAGCCTTATCACCTTTTAAAATCCAGGATACCCGCTCTACGTGGTTAACATGCCGCAGCAAAGGTTGTACTTCCAGACACTCCCCGTGGAAAAGTTCTTCCTTCGATTCGATTACATCTTCAGCATGTTTCACTTGACAAAGCTGGATTTTACGTTCATCCGCCTTTTTTCCTTGTACATAAACTACATCATCGGGATTGAGCAAATACCTTATATTTGCGTCGCTGACACGTACTTTATGCACGAGAGCTTCTTGGCAGTCTGCCCAAAGCACCATGAATATGCGAATAACTACATCGCCGATTTCATGGTCGGCAACAAGGACAAGGAGACGATTCTCCTGCTGTATCATCCCATGCAAGTCATTCGCGGATATCCTTCCTTTGATTTCAATCATTTATTTGCACGTGCGGATGCTAATTTGAGGTGTACTTATTTTATGCAGCGACGAGCGCGCCGTCCTCATCATGCTTTACCCCCGATTCTCACATGATATTTACTTGGAATTGTCGAAGAACATGAAGAAAAAGGATTACACCCACATCATGTCTGTTCTCGACAGTGCTCTCTTAAGCTACGGCCTACGGGGTGGAGAGATCATGCTCAAGAAGACAATGAACTGCGCGCCCTACTTCGACCAAAAGATCGACTTCTGCTGCATCCAGCAACCGTTTTGTACTCTCAGCAATGGATTCTATGTCCTCCACGACATGCTGGAGTACAGATGGGATCACCAGAACCTTTGCATGTCACCTAGATCCGGCGAAGTCGATATTCTGCAACGGGCAAAGAAACTAGGAAATGTCCCGGATCATCGACTCCGAGCTAAGTTCTATCATATCCAGCATGAATTTTCCCAAATAATCATGAAGGAGGTCCTCGAAAAAACAGGGTTGTTTTACGAAGAAGGGCAAATGTCGTGGGAAGACGTCTGAACAAGCGTAGCCGCTCAGCGTTTTGACCTGAAGCCTTTCACTTCACTAGGGGACTTCCTCCCTGATTTGGATGGATGGCACGCCATGTTGGAGTGATTGACAATATATGACAATGTTTTCGTTTAGTCCATACTTTCTCCATGACGAAACTTTGAGTTATGCACGACAAAACTTTGTGATGTAATTAAACCGTCCTCCTCAACTAGAGAAGATCACTCTAGTTAGGGCAGTTTGGGTATGATGAACTTTAATATTTATGCTTATGATATGTTTCTTCTATTTTTGCTAACTCTGTTTCTTTTTGTTGCTCAACTATATATGTTGCATATTATCGACTCATGTGACGATGCGGGTACATAGATCATCGATGGCGAAGAAGTTCTACGACAAGTGGCCTGATTGCCAGGCCCAGGTGCACCAGTTTTCGGGTGGCAGCCACAGAGGGTTCGATAGCAGAGCCGAAGTGGAAGATAGTTACTTGACGTTGACGCTAGCGCGAGAGAGGGACCGGAACCGACGCCTCAAAAACTACTACATTATTGCACTCTTGCTCATAGTGATCGCTCTTCTCTTCTATATCTTTGTTTCTCTATATCATGATTATGATGAGACGACATGATTTGTGTTGGATGACATGATGAGACTATTATGTGTATGATATGATGAGCATATTGCATGTTTATGATATGATTAGAATACTGTATAAAACCTGTAAAAAACATCGCAAATACATAGCATAAAAATGTGAAAAATATAGCAGTAGCGCTCTTTAGTAGGAAGCAGTAGCGCCGTATACAAGCGCTGCAACTATTTAGCAGCAGCGCTGGATGCAGAAATGCTACTGCTAAGCTTGTTAGCAGTAGCGCTCTTCTGGACAACACTACTAGTAAGTAGGTATAGTAGTAGCGCGGGTCAAAATGCGCTACTGCTACAAGTTAGCTGTAGCGCCGCTCCTCGCGCTACTACTAGGCATTTTACTACGAGCCTTCACAACTTCGGGGACTATTATCGGGGGGATGGCCGCCGGGCAGGCAACGACACCTGGATCCTTTTTGAAACATCAGGCCAGGCCAAGCCCCTCAATCTGGCTCGCCACCCATTGGCTCCCCGGCCCTACCGGCTGGTGCATGCCAGCCGGTCGCAAGAAGTCAACTCCCAGATGACAAGGAGGCATGGCTATAGAGCGCCCCCTTTATGCCGGCCCCGACGGGCACGACAACGGCGCATCCATATCCCCCGCCCGGGATGGGCGGTGTCCCCGTGATACGTCTCCAACGTATCTGCTTTTCCTAACACTTTTCCTCTTGTTTTGGACTCTAATTTGCATGATTTGAATGAAATAACCCCGGACTGACGCAGTTTTCAGCAGAACTACCATGGTGTTGTTTTTGTGTAGAAATAAAAGTTCTCGGAATGGAACGAAACTTTGCGAGGTTTTTTATATCAATAAATAGAATTTCTGGAGCCAAGATCCACCAGAGGGGGGCACCTGGGTGGGCACAACCCACCAGGACGCGCCCCCCTCCTGGCGTGCCCAAGTGGGTTGTCCCCACCTGGTGGCCCTGCAGACCTCAACCTTGATACAATAAAATCACTTATTTGGAGAAAAAATTAGGGAGAAAGGATTATCGCATTCACGAGATGGAGTCGTCTTCACCTCCTGTTCTTCATCGGGAGGCCAGATCTAGAGTCTGTTTGGGGCTCCAGAGAGGGGGATCTTCGTTCTTCATCATCACCAACCCTTTTCCATCGCCAATTCCATGATGCTCCCCACCGGGAGTGAGTAATTCCTTCGTAGGCTCGCTAGTCGGTGAGGAGTTGGATGAGATTCATCATCTAATCGAGTTGTGGTTGAATTGACAACTCAACTGCTAATACTTGCAAATATTCTTTGGTTCCCCTTGCGTCGAATCTATAAATTTGGGTTGAATACTCTACCCTCAAAAATTGTTGCGATCCCCTATACTTGTGGTTTATCAAGACCTTTTTCTGGTGCCGTTGCTGGGGAGCATAGCTATATTTGTTGAGTCACTTGGGATTATTATCAATTTATCACTATGAAGAGTCTGAAGGATGCTAAGAATAAGATTTATCTCTCTAAGACGAGGGGAGGTAAGGAACTGCCATCCAGTTCTGCTTTAGATTCACCTTCTGTTATAAGTAAACTTGCAACACCACCACATGCTATTAATCCTGATATGTCACAAGTTATTGATGATGCTACTTTTGCTATGAATGATACTTATGATGATGCTAGTACCTTGCTTGATGATAATGATGTGCCACTTGGTGATTTTCTTGATGAACAAATTGCTAGAGTAATACAACATGATGTTGTTGAATCTGATGATGAGCTTGAAACTAAAACTCCTGAAGCACCTGCTAGAACTAGCCTTCCTAGATATGAATTGCCTAAGGTACCGGAAGGTTATGTTATGAATGAGGAGACAACTAGAGATATTCTTGCTTGTAAGGATAGAGATGATTTAGAGAAATTATTATGCAAATATAAAGAAAAATCTCTGAATGCTAGAATGAAATATGATTCTAAGTTTGCTACTTCACCTATCTTTATTGATGATAAGGATTATGAATTCTCTGTCGACCCAAAGTTAATTACTTTGGTTGAATATGATCCTTTCCATGGTTATGAAACTAAAACTGTTGTGGCACATCTTACTAAGTTGAATGACATAGGTAACCTTTTTACTCATGATGAGAAGACTCCTTATTACTATATTCTCAAATATTTCCATTCTCATTAAAGGGTGATGCTAAAGCTTGGTACAATACTCTTGCTCCTGGTTGTGTGCGTAGTCCCCAGGATATGATTTATTTACTTCTCTGAAAAATATTTCCCTGCTCATAAGAAATAAGCTGCTTTACAGGAAATATTTAACTTCGTGCAAATTAAAGAAGAGAGTCTCCCACAAGCTTGGGGGAGGCTTTGCCAGTTACTTAATGCTTTGCATGATCATCCTCTTAAGAAAAATGAAATACTTGATATCTTCTATAATGGACTAACTGATGCTTCTAGGGATTTCCTAGATAGTTGTGTTGGTTGTGTTTTCAGGGAACAAACTGTTGGGCAAGCTGAAGAATTATTGAATAACATATTGAAAAATTATGATGATTGGACTCTTCCTGAAGCACCGCCTAAACCCATTCCAAAGAAGAGGGGTATATTACATCGCAGTCCTGGAGATATGCAAGAGGCAAAGAAATCTATGAAGGAAAAAGGTATTAAAGCTGAGGATGTTAAAATTTTACCTCCTATCGAAGAAATACATGGGCTCAATACACCACCACCTACTAAGGTGGTAGAGGTAAATTCTCTTATAAAATTCAATGATAATAACAATCCTAACAATTTGCACCCTAGCCAATGCCTTTATGAGTTTGAAAACTATATTAGAAAAGAAGATCACTTCAATGCAAATGTTATGAAATAATTGAAATACAATTCTGATATGATTGCTCGCTTGAGTGACTTGTTATTTAGAATATCAAATGATGTTAGAGGTGTTGGAAAGCATGCTTCTTTGCTACAAATCCAGTTATAACAAGTTGCTAAATCTCAAAGAGAGTTGCTAGATGAAATGAATAATAATATACATGACTTTGTTGTTAGAGTTGCAACTAGAGGAGGTAAAATGACTCAGGAACCACTTTATCCCAAGGGACATCCAAAAAGAATTTAACAGGATTCACAAAGGAACAACACCACTTCACCTAGTACATCTAAAAAGAAAAGGAAAAAGAAAAATGATAGGACTTCACATGCTTCTAGTGAACCTGAAGTAGAAAAACCTCCTGATAATGATAATGAAGTTTCTATCTCTGATGCTGAAACTCAACCTGGTAGTGAACACTCACCTTCTGATAATGAAAAAGATAATGATGAGGTTCATGAAAATACTCAACCAAATAGTAAAGAACTAGACAATGATGTTGAGATAGAACCACCAGTTGATCTTGATAACCCACAACCTAAGAATAAAATATATGATAAAAGAGACTTCATTGCTAGAAAACACGATAAAGAAAGAGAATCGTGGGTTCAAAAACCTATGCCCTTTCCACCCAAGTCAACTAAAAAGAAAGATGATGAAGAATTTGAACACTTTGCTGAAATGTTGATGCCAGTCTTTTTGTGTACTCGCTTGACTGATATCCTTAAAATGCCTCCTTATGCAAAGTATATGAAAGACATCATTACCAATAAGATAAAAATACCAAAAGCTGAAATATCCACCATGCTTGCTAATTATACTTTTAAAGAATGAGTACCTAAAAACTTGGAGATCCGGGAATACCTACTATACCTTGCTCCATCAAAAAGAACTATGTGAAAATTGCTTTATGTGATTTAGGAGCTGGTGTTAGTGTTATGCCTTTCTCTTTATATAAAAGACTTGATTTGAATAAACTCACACCTATTGAAATATCTTTGCAAATGGCTGACAAATCTACTGCCATACTTATCGGTATTTGTGAGGATGTGCCCATTGTTGTTGCTAATGTTACTATTTTGACTGACTTTTTTATACTTGAGATGCCCGAGGACGACAACATGTCGATTATCCTTGGTAGACCCTTCTTGAATACTGCAGGTCTGTTATTGATTGCAATAAGAGCAAGGTCACATTTCATATCAATGGTAATGAGCATACGGTGCACTTTCCGAAGAAACAATTCCAAGTGAATGGTATTAATGTTATTGAAAAATCTCTGACAATCACTATTAAATACATCTACCTACTGCCAAAAATAAATATGAAATGCTTATTTTTGGGGACATTCATATCCCCGTTGAGGTAACTTAGTGATTTACGAAAGTTCTTCGGTTTCATGCTAACCGAAAGTGGTTATTATTAAGACCTGATCAACCTTATTAGTGGATCATTTTTGAGAGGTATGAAGTTGATGAATTTAGTAAGCACTACCTTCTGTCCCTACCTTTTGTTTTCTATTTTTATTAGTTAAATAAAATAAAATGCCATGTTTTGTCTGTTTTCTAAATTTCTCGTGCAATAAAAAATGGCCCAAAAATAAAAGTTCTCAGAATGCCCTGAAAATTTAATATGAATTTTTCTGAATATTTAAGAATTTTTGCTGCAAATAACATCAGAGGGACGTGCACCAGGTGGGCACAACCCACCAGGGCACGCCAAGACCCCCAGGCGTGCCCTGGTGGGTGATACGTCTATGTCGTATCTACTTTTCCAAACACGTTTGCCCTTGTTTTGGACTCTAATTTGCATGATTTGAATGGAACTAACCCGGACTGACGCTGTTTTCAGCAGAATTGCCATGGTGTTATTTATGTGTAGAAACAAAAGCTCTCGGAATGATGAAACTTCACGGAACGTCTTTTTGGAAATAATAAAAAATCCTCGCAAAAGATGAAGACCAAGGGGGCCAAACCCTAGCCACGAGGGTGGGGGCGCGCCTGCCCCCCTGGGCGCGCCCCCTACCTCGTGGGCCCCCTGACGCTCCACCGACATCAACTCTAACTCCATATATTCACTTTCGGGGAGAAAAAAATCAGAGAGAAGGATTCATCGCGTTTTACAATACGGAGCCGCCTCCAAGCCCTAAAACCTCTCGGGAGGGCTAACCTGGAGTCCGTTCAGGGCTCCAGAGAGGGGAATCCGTCGCCATCGTCATCATCAACCATCCTCCATCACCAATTTCATGATGCTCACCGCCGTGCGTGAGTAATTCCATCGTAGGCTTGCTGGACGGTGATGGGTTGGATGAGATTTATCATGTAATCAAGTTAGTTTTGGTAGGGTTTGTTCCCTAGTATCCACTATGTTCTGAGATTGATGTTGCTATGACTTTGCTATGCTTAATTCTTGTCACTAGGGCCCGAGTGCCATGATTTCAGATCTGAACCTATCATGTTCTCATCAATATATGAGAGTTCTTGATCCTATCTTGCAAGTCTATAGTCACCTACTATGTGTTATGATCTGGCAACCCCGAAGTGACAATAATCGGGACCACTCCCGGTGATGACCGTAGTTTGAGGAGTGCATGTATTCACTATGTGTTAATGCTTTGGTCCGGTACTCTATTAAAAGGAGGCCTTAATATCCCTTAGTTTCCGCTAGGACCCCGCTGCCACGGGAGGGTAGGGCAAAAGATGTCATGCAAGTTCTTTTCCATAAGCACGTATGACTATATTCGGAATACATGCCTACATTACATTGATGAAGTGGAGCTAGTTCTGTGTCACCCTATGTTATGATTGTTACATGATGAACCGCATCTGGCATAATTCTCTATCACCGATCCATTGCCTACGAGCTTTCCATATATTGTTCTTCGCTTATTTACTTTTCTGTTGCTATTGTTACAACCACTACAAAATACCAAAAACATTACTTTTGCTATCATTACCTTTTTGCTACCATTACCACTACTATCATATCACTTTGCTACTAAACACTTTGCTGCAGATATTAAGTTTCTAGGTGTGGTTGAATTGACAACTCATCTGCTAATACTTGAGAGTATTCTTTGGCTCCCCTTGTGTCGAATCAATAAATTTGGGTTGAATACCCTACCCTTGAAAACTGTTGCGATCCCCTATACTTGTGGGCTATCAAGACTATTTTCTGGCACCGTTGCCGGGGAGCATAGCTCTATTCTTTGAGTCACTTGGGATTTATATCTGTTTATCATTATGAAGAACTTGTGAGATCCAAAAACCAAGATTTACCCCTTAACTACGAGGGGAGGTAAGGAACTGCCATCTAGCGCTGCACTTGATTCACCTTCTGTTTTGAGTAAGCTTGCGACACCTAAACCTGCTTCTGCTATTGATTCTGATATGTCGCATGTTATTGATGATGCCACTTCTGCTATGCATGATACTTATGATGAAACTGCTTCTATGCTTGATACTACTGTGCCACTTGGTGAATTTCTTGATGAACAACTTGCTAGGGTTAGAGAGAATGAAATTATTGGAACTGATAATATTGATGAAAGTGACGATGAAGACTCTCCCCCTAATAAATATGAATTGCCTGTTGTTCCTGAGGGTTATGTACTGGATGAAGAATCTGCTAGAGCTATTTTAGCTTGCAATGATAGATATGATCTAAAGAGGTTATTAGCTAAATGGAAGCAGCAATCCCTTAATGCTAGAATGAAACCCGACCCTGCTTTTGCTACTTCACCTATCTGTGTTCCTGATAAGAATTATGAATTCTCTATTGATCCTGATATAATTACTTTGGTTGAATATGATCTCTTTTTATGGCTATGAATCTGAAACTGTTGTGGCACATCTTACTAAATTAAATGATATAGCCACCCTGTTCACTAATGATGTGAGAACTCGCTAATTTTATATCCTTAAAATATTTCCGTTCTCATTAAAGGGTGATGCTAAGATATGGTTTAATTCCCTTGATCCTGGTTGTGTGCGTAGTCCCCAGGATATGATTTATTACTTATCTGCTAAATATTTCCCTGCTCATAAGAAACAAGCTGCTTTGAGGAATATATATAATTTTGTGCAAATTAAAGAAGAGAGTCTCCCACAAGCTTGGGGGAGGCTTCTCCAATTACTTAATGCTTTGCCTGATCACCCTCTTAAGAAAAATGAAATACTTGATATCTTTTATAATGGACTAACCAGTGCTTCTAGAGATTACCTGGATAGTTGTGCTGGTTCTGTTTTCAGGGAAAGAACACCGGATGAAGTTGAAATTCTATTGAATAATATGTTGACAAATGAAAATAATTGGACACTTCCTGAGCCAGCTCTTGAGCCTATTCCTAAACCAACTCCGAAGAAGAGGGGTGTTCTATTTCTCAGTCCTGAAGATATGCAAGAGGCAAAGAAATCCATGAAATAAAAGGGTATTAAAGCTGAAGATGTTAAGAATTTACCTCCTATTGAAGAAATACATGGTCTTGGTAACCCGACACAGGTAGTAAAGGTAAATTCTCTCTATAGATATGATAAAGCTGAAATCCCTCCTACTAAAATTTCTAGCCAATGCTTGGATGAGTTTAATAACTTTATGGTTAAGCAAGAAGATTTCAATGCTTATTTTGGTAGACAATTAAAACAAAATGCTTATATGATTGAACACTTGGGTGATTATATGGCTAGTGTTAAAGGTGAACTTAAACTCATTAGTAAATATGCTTCTATGGTTACCACTCAAGTAAAACATGTACTTAAGGCTCAAAATGATTTGCTCAATGAATTGAATAGTAAGAATAATGATTATGCTATTAGAGTGGCTACTAGAACTGGTAGAATGACTCAAGAACCTTTGTATCCTGAAGGCCACCCTAGGAAATTGAACAAGATTCTCAGAGAAATAATATAGATGCACCTAGTCCTTCTAAAAAGAATAAAAAGAAAAATGATAGGACTTAGCATGGTTCTAGTGAACCTATTCCTGAACCACCTGAGAATCCAAATGATATTTCTATTTCTGATGCTGAAATGCAATCTGGTAATGAACATGAACCTGATGAAAATGTTAATAATAATGTTCATGATAATGCTCAACCTAGTAATGATAATGATGTAGAAATTGAACCTGCTGTTGATCTTGATAACCCACAATCAAAGAATCAATGTTATGATAAGAAAGACTTTGTTGCTAGGAAACATGGTAAAGAAAGAGAACCATGGGTTCAGAAACCCATGCCTTTCCCTCCCAAACCATCCAAGAAAGAGGATGATGAGGATTTTGAGCGCTTTGCTGAAATGATTAGACCTATTTTCTTGCGTATGTGATTAATTGATATGCTCAAAATGAATCCTTATGCTAAGTATATGAAAGATATTGTTACAAATAAAAGAAAGATACCGGAAGCTGAAATTTCCACCATGCTTGCTAATTATACTTTTAAGTGTGGAATACCAAAGAAGTTAGGAGATCCAGGAGTACCAACTATACCATTCTCCATTAAAAGAAACTATGTTAAAACTGCGTTATGTGATCTTGGAGCCGGTGTAGTGTCATGCCTCTCTCTTTATATCGTAGACTTGATTTGAATAAGTTGACACCTACTGAAATATCTTTGCAAATGGCTGATAAACCAACTGCTATACCTGTCGGTATTTGTGAGGATGTGCCTGTTGTAGTTGCAAACATTACTATTTTAACGGACTTTGTTATTCTTGATATTCCCGAGGACGATAGTATGTCTATTATTCTTGGAAGACCTTTTTTGAATACTGCAGGGGCTGTTGTTGATTGCAACAAGGGCAATGTCACTTTTCATGTTAATGGTAATGAGCATACGGTACACTTTCCGAGGAAACAACCTCAAGTTCATAGTATCAACTCTATCGGAAAAATTCCATCGATTATTATTGGAGGTTTTGATGTAGGGTAGAACCCTAGTGGCCCGATCTTTCACGAAAGGAGCGGATCCCGCGAAAAACACGAGGAACACAAAGAGGGGAACGAGGGAAATCACAAGGGGAAACACGAGAGGAACATTCAAACTAACAAGAACAAGTCACACATGGGCTAGATCCTCGAGTACATAAAGTAAGATACACGATCCACGATCAACTAGGGACGATACAAAAGGGTAACCGGTTCTTCTCCGTGAGGAGGTCTTGATGTTCTTCCCTAAAGAGGGGTCTTGAATCCGCTTGGGGGATATTCTCCGGTGGAGGCTCCAATCTCCGAGGAGAAGGTAACCAAGTGGATGAGCAAAGCTCTGACACAAAATATGAGCTAATCCTTTGCTAACCCTAGAAAGTTGTATGGGATGGAGTATATATAGTCTAGGGGGGAGAAGGGTTACACGGGCCTCGGCCATTCACTATGCACAGACAGGGGAGGCCGGATGTCCGGGCTTTCAGGCGACGCCGGATGTCCGGGCTGGGGGGCCGGATGTCCGGGCTGGAGCGGTGGCATTTGTTGCTCTCGGGTTCAGAGGGGCCGGATTTTCGAGCCGGTGGCCGGATGTCCGGGGGCTCGGAAGGGGCCGGATGTCCGGGCTGCCGGGGCCGGATGTCTGGGGCCTGTAGCCTTCTGCGGTTGGGCTGCTGTAGAGGAAGACGCTCCAGGGGCCGGATGTCCGGGGCCTGGGAGATGCTCTTGGCTCCTTCCGTTGGTTCTCCTCATCCGTGGACTTGGGGACTTGTACATCTTCATGTGCATCTTCGGGAGGGCACTCTTGGTGCCTAATCATGCACAACACCTCGGACTTAGGTAGTAGCCATGTCTCATGCATAGAAAGTGGAAGTTCGGAGAGGAGTGAGTTCACCTTATCTTTGATAGCTTTGGCTCGGGCTCGTGTCATTGGTCCAAGTGGTGTCGTTGGAGGTGTCGGTGCGTCCATGGGGATGATCATGGGATGCTCCGCATCATCTCCCCTCCCTTGGGGAAGATCCGTCCTCGGATTGAAATCCTCATCACCATGGTAGGGCGAGAGATCTTTGATGTTGAAGATGTCGCTCACGGAGTACTTGTCATGAGGGATGTCGATCTTGTATGCATTGTTGTTGTAGCGTGCAAGCACCTTGAATGATACATCCGCGTGTGGTCGAAGTTTGGACTTGCGTTCTTGGGTAAAGCGGTCCTTGCAAAGGTGTAGCCACACGAGGTCTCCAATGTTGAATATCATAGGGTGCTTGTTGACGTTGAGCTTGGTCGCAAGGCGTTGTACTTGGCGCTCGATGGTGTTTCTTGTATCTTCATGCACCTTCTTGAGTCTGAGTGTCGGCTTGAATGGCTCCTTCTTGAAAGTGGAAGACGAGAGGTTGAGCAACAAAGCACGAATTTCGTCCATCCTTGCGTCATTCTCTTGCTTGTGATCGTCGAGCTTGTGGTCAAAGTAGTCCCTATTACATTGCTCGGAAAGTCACAAGTCAGCGGCAAGGTTGTCGATGCGTTCACTCATAGCTTGTTGCTCTTGATGCAAAGCACGGTGTGCACCAAAGAGGTGACTCTTGGTGACGAAGGAGTTCATGTCATCGTCTTGCTCCATGAAGAGTGGGTTGGTAGAAGTAATTGGCCTATCCATCATTCCAAGACAAATGTGAGTGGTAGAAAGAGAAGAACGAGTACCAAATGTACCTTGACCGAGGTTGAAAGTGGATCGGGGATCACTCCAATGTAGGACAAGGAAATAGCACAATTGGTACTAGTTCTTGTCAGTTTCTCACACCTACACAAGTAAAAGCTTTTGGTGGAGCTTGGTTAGGATGGTAGCACAAAAATTTTATGCAATTGTAAGTGAGCTTCAATAATGTTGGAAAAGATTCGCAGGATCCAATGTAACAAGTAGACCAAGCATATAAGGTACACAGAAACACACACGCAAAAAGATAAGTGGGGTTGTGCAACCAAGGGTGAGCCAAAATGTGGAATCCACAAAAATGCTCTTGTTGCACAACACTAGAGAGACGCTATCACGATTGCACAATAGGCGGATAGAAGAACTTGTGCACATCCTACTTAGCAAAAATGCAACGACTTCTATCCCAAATATTTTGTATGCAAGGTGTTGCTATGATATGATCCAAGATGATCGAGTATGACAATCTTAATGTTGTAAGATGCTATGGTTCTTGCTTAAAAGCTCTTTGCTTATCTTTCCTCTTTGCTTAAAAGCTTGTTTGGCTCTTTGATGTTTGAGCTCTTTTCTCATGCAATGCTTGACGAACCAAGATAGCAAATGAGTATGCGATGACAACTTTGTGACACAAGAGATGATACCAATATATGCAACAATGATGTATGTATGCTATGGGAAGTATGATCACTAATGTGCACAAGTCTCGTTGCCGGCAATACTCAATGGCTAGTCTCGATGGGTAAGCAACGCAAAGGAGTAAGGCTATGATGGCTATCAATGTAATGGCAAGAGTGATATGTCCAATACCAAGATGAGGTTACCGGTCTTGCTTCCGGTATGGTGTCAAAATGGTGGCACGAATACCAAGATGTAGTCGAGGTGGTCGTTGTTGATGACGATGTAGGATGGCGGTGATGCTGTAGGACACGTCCGTGGCGAAGATGAGCGACGGTGATGTTGATGTCGAACCGTACCTAGATAGCCGAAACACAACAGGATACGGTACCGCAACTCAAATTCTCAAACCTCGAAGTAGCAAATGTGTCGGAGAGCGAAATGGTCCAAAAATGGTTGGTTTATCCGGAAGTGGTGGAGGTATGTGGAAATGTATATGGTATATGGTACATGGTAGATGGTGGGCACCGGAACAAAATTTGATGGAAATTGGCCGGAAAACGGGGCGGTGGATGGAGATGTTGCTGCCAGGGGTCGGATGTCCGGGTGGGAGGCCGGATGTCCGAGCTGGACGGGCCGGATGTCCAGGCTCTGGATCTGGGGATGAACGGGATGAACACCGCGAGGAGAGGTTAAAACCGGGTGAAATCGGAGGAATTTGTAGATGGAAATTGAGGGAAAAGGATGGGAAGCTAGATCCACTCAAAACAAAGCAAATCCACGGATCCAAACCAACAAAATCTCAAAACACCAACAAATCACAAAAAAAATTGGGGCTATTTTTGTGGGGATTTTGCAAATTAGGACGAAAAACAACAAAACAAGGCTAGAAACACAACAGGGAGGCTCCGAAATCGTGATCAACGTGGCTCTTCATACCAAGATGATGTAGGGTAGAACCATAGTGGCCCGTTCACGAAAGGAGTGGATCCCGCGAAGAACACGAGGAACACAAAGAGGGGAACGAGGGAAATCACAAGGGGAAACACGAGAGGAACACTCAAACTAACAAGAACAAGTCACACATGGGCTAGATCCTCGAGTACATAAAGTAAGATACACGATCCATGATCAACTAGGGACGATACAAAAGGGTAACCGGTTCTTCTCCGTGAGGAGGTCTTGATGTTCTTCCCTAAAGAGGGGTCTTGAATCCGCTTGGGGGATCTTCTCCGGTGGAGGCTCGAATCTCCGAGGAGAAGGTAACCAAGTGGATGAGCAAACCTCTCACACAAAATATGAGCTAATCCTTTGCTAACCCTAGAAAGTTGTACGGGATGGAGTATATATAGTCTAGGGGGGAGAAGGGTTACACGGGCCTCGACCCTTCACTGTGCGCAGACAGGGGAGGCCAGATGTCCGGGCTGGTCAGGCCGGATGTCCGGGGTTTCAGGCGACGCCGGATGTCCGGGCTGGGGGTCCGGATGTCCGGGCTGGAGCGGTGGCATGTGTTGCTCTTGGGTTCGGAGGGGCCGAATTTCCGGGCCGGTGGCCGGATGTCCGGGGGCTCGGAAGGGGCCAGATGTCCGGGCTGCCGGGGCCGGATGTCCGGGGCCTGTAGCCTTCTGTGGCTGGGCTGCTGCAAAGGAAGACGCTCCAGGGGCCGGATGTCCGAGGTCTTGGCCGAATGTCCGGGGCCTGGGAGATGCTCTTGGCTCCTTCAGTTGGTTCTCCTCATCCGTGGACTTGGGGACTTGTACATCTTCATACGCATCTTCGGGAGGGCCCTCTTGGTGCCTAATCATGCACAACACCTCGGACATAGGTAGTAGCCATGTCTCATGCATAGAAAGTGGAAGTTCGGAGAGGAGTGAGTTCACCTTATCTTCAATAGCTTTGGCTCGGGCTCGTGTTATTGGTCCAAGTGGTGTCGTTGGAGGTGTCGGTGCGTCCATGGGGATGATCATGGGATGCTCCGCATCAGGTTTTGAATTTCCTCTTCCTACTGTCAAGAAGAAATATGATATTCTTATTATTAGGGATGTGCATATCCCCATTTAGGTAACATAGTGTTATTCGAAATTTCTCCGGTTCCATGTTATTCGGAATGAGTTCGTTAACAAGACTTGATCAACCTTGTTAGTGGATTCCTTTTGATGAGCATGAGATGGATGAAACTAGAAAACACAACTCTCTGTACCCTCCTTTTACTTTCTGTTATTTATATTAAATAAAATAAAAATAAGCTTTTTCCATCTGTTTTCTGAATTATCCATGCAATATAAAAATACCCCGAAAATAAAAGTTCTCCAAATGCACTGAAATTTAAATATGATTTTTTCTGGAATATTTGAGAATATTTGGCAGTGAGAACACAACACAGGGGCATCCACCTGACCACGAGGGTGGAGGGCTCGCCCTACTGCCTAGGCGCACCCCCTGCCTCGTGGGCCCACGGTGGCCCTCCTCCACTTATTCCTGCACCCACACACCCCTTCTTCCTCCCACAAACACGATTATCCAATTCAAACCCGAGTCCAAGCTCATTTTGCTGCCATTTTCGATCCCCTTGCTCAAAGCACCTCTCACAAAACTGCTTGGGGGGATTGTTCCTTGGCCTGTGACTCCTCCATTGGTCCAATTAGTTTTTGTTCTAGTGCTTTATTCATTGCATATTTTTGCTGCTTAGGTGACCCTATTCTTGAGCTTGCATGTCAAATTTATGTGGTTCCAAGTAGTTTTGATGCATGACATAGGCTCTAGGCACTTGTAGGAGTAGTTGCTATCGATTTTGTTGAGCTTGGTTCACTTTTATTTGAAGTTTTACTAAAAATTTCAGAAATTTTTCAGAGGAAGAAATATGTTTAGGAAAATGTACTAAGGTGGTTCTTCAAGGAAGCAAGGACCCAGACTTGCAATGCGTGATGCTGACGATGAGCCACCAAGGGACGCTCCAGTGCAGCCTTGTGAATGGCCCTCGGAAAACTTTATGGATCGAGCGGGAATTAAGGAAGAATTTAACGCATATTTGCGTAACGCTAGTCTTGTGAGCTACGAGGAAGAAAAGTGCCGCCAGTACCACTATCTCACTAGTTCCTTTGTGAGGAGGTTTGAATTTTCATCTTCA
Organism: Triticum dicoccoides; assembly: GCF_002162155.2. Classification (NCBI taxonomy): domain Eukaryota; kingdom Viridiplantae; phylum Streptophyta; class Magnoliopsida; order Poales; family Poaceae; genus Triticum; species Triticum dicoccoides. The sequence goes on from NC_041382.1 coordinate 163,415,219, forward strand.
TGTAATTCTCCAACTGTCCTGTTTGATCTTTATGAAAAATCTTATACTGTGTGTCGTGGGAACGACTCCGACAGTAAGAGAGGGGTAGGATAACGGAGCATGATCTATCGAGATGCATATGGGTGACACGGTGGTTTTAGCGAGTTCGGGCCTCTCACGGTGGAGATAACAACCCTACGTCTCGTGCTCCGGAGAGGCTTTGTTTTATCTGAGTATATATCCGGAGATTACAATGTGTGTGTGAGAGAGAGGAACGGATCCCCATGCCTGAGCTAAGTCCTGAGACTAATGGTGAAAAGAGAGAGAGGTGGAAGAAAAGACCCCCCCAAGTCTAGTGGTGGGGGGTGGCTTATATAGAGTGCGCCACCCCCTCACCTCCTATGTTACAAAGTGGGGTATGAATGCCATAATGCCCGCCCGCTATTAAGCCCTCACTATTAGAAAGATGCCGACTGCCTTGCTGCCTGCTGGTCTTCGTATATCCGAGTGAGTCGTACGGTCGAGTGGTGAACCGTCATCCGAGTGGATGGTATGTTGCTTGGTCGAGTGGATAGTATGCTGCTTGTCCGAGTTGAATGAGCTCGTCGAGTGGAGTGCTGTTCTCCGAGTGGTTGTTGCCGTCCGAGTGACTTTGAAGCTGCGGTACGTCTGGACGGCGATCTGGCCCAGGGGCCCAGTACAAAGTGTATGGTGTCCATGGGTAGGGTCTTTAGGTCAGGCCTGTTACCCTACCCCTAATACATGTCCTCGTCATTAGCCCCCGAATCGGTCGAGGTTGAGCGGATCGAGTTGAGGTGAATTCCCAGATGAGTCGAGTGCTACGGAGGCACTTATGAACTTCCTCTAGTCACCCGGTGGTCTTATCTCCGCATGTTGCCTTGACGGATTCCAGAATGCACGGTGTCCGAGTGAAATGAGCTCAATCGGGTCCACGGAGGAGCGTTGAACTCATCTTATAGCAATTTTTTTGGAGTGATTTGGAGCTGGTCCTGCATCGAGTAACTGATTACTTGGAATTTCTTCACGCCTGGAACGTGTCTCTTTTTTTTTTGGCCGTCACTCGGACCGGGCGGACCGTTCCAAGTGGATACCATTCCAGTGGGGGCACGCTGAGTGCACCCACTGGGTGTAGTCCCCGAGACTGCCGTCAACTGCGGGCAGTCGGCGGGAGTCTTAGAGCCTGTATTTTTTGTTGTTGTGTTCATCACTCGGACTGGTCAGGCCGTACCGAGTGGAGATTACTCCAGTGGGGGCACGCTGAGTGCACCCACTGGGTGTAGTCCCCGAGACCACTGTCGGCTGCGAGCAGTCGGCGGGGGTCTGAGAGAACTAAAACTCTTCTCAGATGGTATTGATCGAACTTGTTCTTCTCTGACTCGGAGGTCGAGTAATTTTGGAGCTGGTTTTGCATTGAGCAAAATGTTTCTTTCTGAGTTCTCTTCCAGTGGGGGCACGCTGAGTGCACCCGCTGGGTGTAGTCCCTGAGCCTCTGTCGGACTAGATGAGTCGGGCAGAGGGTTAAGTCTCCTGGTAAACCTCCACGCAGTCGACACGGTAAATATCTTTTAGTCTGAAATTGAGTCAATCGGATGCATCTTCAGGTGCTTGACATGGTAAATAAGCTCAACCTGGAGCTGAGTCGGTCGGAATGATCTTCGTGCACTTGACACGGAATAAATTCAGCCTGGAACTCGGTCAAGCAGGTGAATCTTCGCGCTCTCGGCACGGTGAATGAATTCGGCTTGGAAACTCCCGACTGTAGAAAAAGCTGGACACTCATTGTATCCGCAGAGGAGCTTCATTTTCACCCTTTTGCATGAAAGGGGTATTTGTCCGAGTGGACGTGCTTCCCGACTGATCGAGGTATGTTGACTGCAAGGAAAGACTTAGTGGCACTTGTATGTCTCCCGGAGGAGATAGGCTAGTGGTCTGACATGGACGCGCCATGAAACCCGAGTGACGAGGCTAGTGTGTAGGCTGACTCTCCGGGGAGAGGCCACTCATTATCCCGAGGGAACACCAGCACGTGCCATCTCTGAGTCCAAGTTTGTGAAACTGACGCCTTGGAACCTAGGATAGGGCCAAGTTATCCATAGAGGAGCGTTGTTTTCACCCTTTTGCAGTCTTGAAGATGACTTTAGGTAATGATTTGGGCGATCGTCCGAGTGGACAGTACTACCCTTATAGATTTTCAGCAGACCGGGCAAGTATGGTCAGAAAGATATTCCTGATGTGATCAAGGGGTTGATTGAATAGGCGTAACCTCCGAGGGCGGCATGGCCGATGGCTACGCGTAGCCCCCGAGTGATGCTCGAAAGAGGCAAGCTTGCTACAGAATGTGATATGAGGTTTGATCATATGAGTAACTTAGCCGTTCCCGTGTTGGGGGTGTAGAGGTAACGACATATCCAACTGACGGTGACGCGCGAGGTGGTTAAGGGGCGATGATGTGTACAACCGAGTGACGACGCGCGGGGCGGTCGAGTGGTGAAGACATGCACAACCGAGTGGCAACACGCGGGGCGGCCGAGTGGCGAAGGCATGTACAACCGAGAGACGACGCGTGGAGCGGCCAAGTGGTGAAGACGTGCACAACCGAGTGGCGATGTGCGGGACGGCCGAGTGAAGATACACGAGGTGGCCGAGTGAAGGATTACGTGTCCAGCCAACGGGTGACGCGCGGGGCGGCTGTGTGGTGAAGGCATGCACAACCGAGAGGCGACGCGCGGAGCGACCAAGCAGTGAAGGCGTGCGCAACCGTGTGGCGACGTGCAGGATGGCGAGTGAAGATACGTGAGGTGGCCGAGTGAATGACTACGTGTCCAGCCAAGTGGATGAAATTGTCTTCGAAGGATTTAGCCAGATGCTTTCGAAGTTAATGTAGCGACGAGGTTGATGTAGTGTGGTTGCGACGCAACAAGACCGGCGTGACAACTGAGTCTGAGTAGGAATGAAGATGGCGCGCAAAGCGTTTGGGTGATTATAAAACTTGTCAAGGTGGTGGGTCGAATGCACTTGTTGAAGTGAAGGATCTAACTGGTGATGAAGTACTCGACCACTCAGGCGAGTGTCATTTCAAAATGAGGTGCAGCCCCCGAGTGCGGCGTAGCCCCCGAGCATACTACAGGCTTCGACAACGAACATGCCGGAATATGAGAAATATAGTCTTGAATGGATGATTTGCAATTCATCGAGTCGGATTTGGGTAAAGATAAGGAGAAGCTTCCGAGTGATGCTCGAAAGAGGCAAACTCGCAAAAGAGTGAAGTGTGAAGTTTAATTATGAAAGGGACTTATCTGTCTCATGCCCGACGAGGTCTATATCATTGATACAATGAAGAGAATTTCATAGAGGGGTTGGTCGGACGTGTTTGAAGTCAACAGAGGGACAAGGTCAGTGTTGTGGCGCGCTAGGATCAGTATGGTGACCGAGTCCGAGCAGCGATGAAGTTGGCGCGTAAGGCTGTCGAGTGATCGCGTAACTTGTGTAAAAAAATGGCACAAGTCAACACAATAATTTCTTGAGGAAATTTGATGTGTGCTGAAATGATTTGTGTGAATAACACCCATAGACACCCGCTGGGAGTGCAAGGGGCTTGTTGGTTGACCAGCAAAAGTCTAAAAGAGCGAAGGATTCGTTCGCACTTGTCGAAGCGAGAGATGCTACTGAACTCGTTGGAATACTGGCTAAAATAAAACGGAAGTGTAGTGTTTCGACTGAGTTGCAGCCCCGGAGGACCGATGCAAACTCGAAATGAAGAACGACACATGGTGTTCGTAAATGATATATGCGAAAAAATGGAAGTTGGACCTGGGAGTCACATAACCAGTACTAAGCAAGTATGTGAAAATAAGCAGTCGAGCATAGGGGTACACTCGGTGCTGTGGCGTCCGAGTGAACGTGATGTGTGAATTATGGAATACTCGGGAAGACGAAAATAACAGAACGTAAAATGACTTAGCTGTCTGAAGGCGCGCGGGGCGGTCGAGTGATGATGAGGTGACCAACCGAGTGGCGACGCGCGGGGCGGCCGAGTGGTGATGAGGTGACCAACCGATTGGTGACGCACGGGGCAGCCAAGTGCTGATGAGGTGACCAACCTGGTGGCGACGCGCGGGGCGGCCGAGTGGTTATGAGGTGACCAACCTGTGGTGACGCGCGGG
>NC_041382.1:163420498-163421144 GCF_002162155.2 Triticum dicoccoides
CTTAGGCGAGTACTGGACTGCAGCTAAGCCCCCGAGTGGGAGGGTTGCTCTCCACTCGGCAGGATTTTTTTGAAACTTAGGCGAGTACTGGACTGCAGCTAAGCCCCCGAGTGGGAGGGTTGCTCTCCACTCGGTAGGATTTTTTTTGAAACTTAGGCGAGACGGATTCGCAACTAAGTCACCCACTGGGGGATTGAGAGCATATAAAAAGAATAACAATCATTTATGAGATTGTAAAAACTGTGTCGCGGGATTACCGAGTGGTGATGAGGTGACCAACCGATTGACGAGGCCCGGAGCGGTCGAGTGGTGATGAGGTGACCAACCGATGCGAGGCGTCCGAGTGACGTAGACACGTCCCGCAGAGTGGCGACGCGCGGAGCGTCCGGATGATGTAGACGCGTGGCCCGGAGTGACGATGCGCGGGGCGTCCTGGTGAAGTAGAGGCGCGTGCCGCAGTGGCGACGAGCGAGGTGTCCGAGTGACGTAGACGCGCCCCGCAGAGTGGCGACGCGCGGAGCGTCCGGATGATGTAGCCGCGTGGCCCGGAGTGACGATGAGCGGGGCGTCCTGGTGAAGTAGAGGCGCGTGCCGCAGTGGCGACGAGCGAGGCGTCCGAGTGACGTAGACGCGTCCCGCAGAGTGG
>NC_041382.1:163421210-163421452 GCF_002162155.2 Triticum dicoccoides
ATGATGTAGACGCGTGGCCCGGAGTGACGATGCGCGGGGCGTCCTGGTGAAGTAGAGGCGCGTGCCGCAGTGGCGACGAGCGAGGCGTCCGAGTGACGTAGACGCGTCCCGCAGAGTGGCGACGCGCGGAGCGTCCGGATGATGTAGACGCGTGGCCCGGAGTGACGATGCGCGGGGCGTCCTGGTGAAGTAGAGGCGTGTGCCGCAGTGGCGACGAGCGAGGTGTCCGAGTGACGTAGACG